>NW_026896411.1:0-220179 GCF_033153095.1 Gastrolobium bilobum | reverse complement strand
TTGATAGTTAGTGAAAAGAATTGATCGAGCGGCTTCAGTCTGGACGTAGGTCACGGTGGTGGTGACCGAACCAGGATACATCTAGTTTGCAATTTCTCTAACCTTTACCTCTTTACTTTATTATTGAAATTACATCTTTAGATTGTCTTTATCCATTCGCTTGCTTACTTTGTTAATCTCT
This sequence comes from Gastrolobium bilobum, assembly GCF_033153095.1. Taxonomy (NCBI): domain Eukaryota; kingdom Viridiplantae; phylum Streptophyta; class Magnoliopsida; order Fabales; family Fabaceae; genus Gastrolobium; species Gastrolobium bilobum. Next base: position 219,998 of record NW_026896411.1, on the reverse strand, counting down.
ACACTTGCTCTCACACTTATATTTTTTGTTATTAAATCACTTTATTGAAGAAATAGTCTTTAAAATATCAAAGGAGACACTTTGCGAAAAGATTTTGTAAAACTCAATTCACCCCCCTCTTGAGTATTGAAGCCACTTGTCCAGCAAGTGGTATCAGAGCTTGAACTCTTGTGTAAAGAGCTTAAGCGCTTCAAGAGAAGGGATGGCTTCTTTGAACCATGATATGCCCCTTGAGGGATCTTCTAGTACTAGACCTCCATTTTTCAATGGCGTTGATTAGTCTTATTGAAAGAGTCGAATGAAAATATTTCTTCAATCTAATGATTTAAGAGTATGGAGTGTAGTTGAAAAAGGGTATACACCACCTTCTATAAAAAATGCGAAAGATGAAGATATTCCTAAAGATATAGATGATTACACCGAAGATGAAATTGAGAAAGGAAATTGAGAAAGGAAATTGGAATGCTAGAGCTCAAAACTTGATCACAAATGCCTTAGGTCGTGATGAATACTTTCGTGTTTCAAATTGTAAGAATGCTAATGAAATATGGGATATTCTTCAAATAACCCATGAAGGAACTAGTGATGTTAAATTTACAAAATTAAATGCACTCACTAGAGAATTTGAAATGTTTGAGATTCATGAAAATGAAAGTATTCAAAGTATGCAAAAACGATTTATACACCTTGTCACTCATAAAACTATGAATCTTGCAACCTTGTTCGACAAGCTCCAAGAATATGAAATGGAGCTAACTAGAATAACCTTGAAGGAACAATCCATCAAGAAAAGTAAGGGAATTGCCTTGAAAGCCTCAACACCAAGCAAAGAAAAGGATGAGGAAAAAGAAGATGGAGATTCCAAAAATGGTCTTGATGAAGATGAGATGAGTCTCTTCGTAAAGAAGTATGGAAAATTCTTTAAGAAGAATTTCTCAAAGAAATCGGCATTTCCTCCTAGAAGAAAATCTAAAGATGAAGGATCCTCACAACTCACCATCACTTGCTTTGAATGTGGAAAAATCGGTCACTACAAATCAGATTTTCCAAATGTTCAAAAGAAAGACAAATATGAAAAGAAGCAAGGCAAGGATAGAAGGAACTTCAAGAAGGCTTATCTTGCTTGGGATGACGAATCTAGTTCTTCTGATGATTACTCCAAGGAAGAAGCAAACCTATGCTTCATGCAAGAAGGGAGACCACCGGAGAAATCAAGCAAAGGAACTCAACATATATGTCTAATGGCAAATGAGGACAAAAATGAATCCGAAACCGAGGTAAACTCATCTTGCTCTACTATTTCCCCTTCATATGATGAGTTGTCTGACATGTTTGAAGAAATGCATAATGAAACACTAAAACATGTTAAAACTCTTAGAGCATCAAGAAAAACTATCAGTTCTTTGGAAAAACAAATTGCGTCTTTAGAAAAGGAAGTAAAAGAGTTGAAGGATGAAAATGAAACTCTCAAATTACTTGATGCTAGCATTAGTTGTATCAAATGCCTATCTTCAAATGATCATGCATCTTCATCATCATGTACATCATGTAAAGATCTAAACAATGAAATCATGTACATCATGAAATTGATGATTTAAATGAAATTCTAAGCAAATTCACATGTGGAAGAGATAACTTAAATGTGTTGCTTGGTAAACAAAGATGCATGTTCAACAAATACGGTTTAGGCTTTGACACTAGCACACAAAATAAATCATTTAAAAACTTTTTCATTTCTCCATCCTACATGACAAGTAGCCCATTCATTAAATGTTTTCATTGTGGTGGAAAAGGTCATAGTGCATCCATATGTAAAGTTAGAAAGAATGGTATTATTGGGCAAAAGAAAGTGTGGGTTCCTAAGGGAACTAAGCCCAAGACTAACACACAAGGACCCAACAAGGTTTGGGTACCAAAGATTAAATCTTGACCTTGTGATGTAGGTTTGCTTGAAGGCTAAAAGCTCGAAGTGGTACTTGGATAGTGGTTGCTCAAGTCACATGACGGGAGATGTAACTAAATTCCAATCATTCACAAAGAAAGAGCATGGACATGTTTCCTATGGAGATAACAACAAAGGAAAGATTATCGGTATTGGAAAAGTTGGTAATTCCTCCTCCGTTTCTATAGAAAATGTTTTACTTATTGAGGGCCTTAGACATAACTTGCTTAGCATTAGTCAATTATGTGATAAAAATTATAAAATTATTTTTGACTCAACCTCTTGTAAAATTTAGAGTCTAATTAATGGGCAAGTTAAGTTTCTTGGTCATAGAGTGGATAACATTTATGTGATAGACTTAGATGGTACGCCTTCAAATGACGATAAATGTTTGATTAGTAAGGAAGATGACTCTTGCTTATGGCATAGAAGAATAACACACATTGGCATGGGTCAATTAAGCAAATTGATTTCCTTAGACCTAGTGATTGGGTTACCAAAGCTCAAATTTGAAAAAGATAAAGTTTGTGATGCTTGTCAAATGGGAAAACAAGTAAAGGCTTCTTTTAAATCAAAAAATATTGTTTCTACCAGAAAGCCTTTGCAACTTTTACATATGGATCTTTTTGGACCAACTAGAACCATGAGCTTTGGTGGTAATTACTAGGCTTTGGTCATTGTGGATGATTATTCTCGCTATACTTGGACTTTATTTCTTACATATAAAAGTGATGCTTTTAAATCATTCAAGAGACTAGCCAAGTTTATTCAAAATGAAAAATCTTCAAATATTGTTTCAATTAGAGCCGATCATGGTGGAAAATTTGAAAATCAAGATTTTAAAATCTTTTGTGAAGAAAATGGTATTGAACATAATTTTTCCGCTGCTAGGACTCCACAACAAAATGGAGTTGTAGAAAGGAAAAATCGTGTATTAGAAGAACTTGCTAGAACCATGTTAAATGAAAATGATCTTCCAAAATATTTTTGGGCGGAAGCCATTGGCACCGCGTGTTATGTTATGAACCGTGCTTTAATTAGACCTATTTTGAAGAAAACTCCCTATGAACTTTACAAAGGAAGAAAACCCAATATTTCATATTTTCATGTCTTTGGTTACAAATGTTTTGTTTTAAATAATGGAAAAGAAAACCTTGGCAAATTTGACTCTAAAGCCGATGAAGGCATATTTCTAGGATATTCACTTACAAGTAGAGCTTATAGAATCTATAATAAAAGAACAATGGTCATTGAAGAGTCTATTCATGTTGTATTTAATGAGACTAACAATGCCTTGTCTAGAAAGGAACTTTGTGATGATGATGTTATAGAAAGCATGGAAAACATAAACTTGGATGACAAAGAGGAAGATGAAAGGCAAAAAGAAAAGGAAGCAAACAATGAAGAAACACCAAGTCAACAAACCAATGATTACCACAAGATTGGAAAGTAGCTAGAGGACACCCCATTGATGCGGTAATTGGTGATATATCCAAAGGGGTAACTACTAGAAACTCAATTAGAAATATTTGTAATCACTTAGCTTTTGTTTCTCAAATTGAACCTAAGACCATAAATGAAGCAATTATTGATGAACATTGGTTCTTGGCAATGCAAGAAGAACTAAATCAATTTGAAAGAAATCAAGTTTGTGAACTTGTGCCAAAACCAAATGATTATCCAATAATTGGAACGAAATGGGTCTTTAGGAACAAGCTTGATGAAAATGGCATAATAACTAGAAACAAAGCTAGACTTGTTGCTAAAGGATATAATCAAGAGGAAGGTATTGATTATGATGAAACTTATGCTCCCGTTGCTAGATTAAAGGCTATTAGATTGCTACTTGCATTTGCATGTATAATGGATTTTAAACTCTTTCAAATGGATGTTAAAAGTGCTTTTTTCAATGGATATATTCAAGAAGAATTATATGTTGATCAACCTCCCGGTTTTGAAGATCATGATTTACCTAACCATGTCTTTAAACTTAAAAATGCCTTATATGGTTTAAAGCAAGCTCCAAGAGCATGGTATGAACGATTAAACAAATTTCTTTTAGAAAAAGGTTTTTCAAGAGGAAAAGTGGACACAACTCTCTTTATAAAGAAGAAAGATGATCATCTATTATTTGCACAAATTTATGTTGATGATATTATCTTTGGTGCCACTAACGTTAATCTTTGTGAAGAGTTTGCTAATCTCATGCAAAACGAATTTGAAATGTCTATGATGGGAGAGCTAAACTTCTTTCTTGGTCTCCAAATAAAACAATAAAAAGATGGGATATTCATCAATCAAGCTAAATATTGCAAGGAGTTACTCAAAAAATTTGGAATGGACAACTCCAAAGCCATTGATACTCTCATGGGTACATCTTGTTCTTTAGACAAGGATGAAGGAGGTAAATCCATAGAAATTACTAAATATCGAGGTATGATCGTCTCACTTCTTTATTTAACCGCAAGTAGGCCCGATATTAGGTTTTGTGTGTGCATGTTGCTAGATTTCAAGCTAATCCTAAAGAATCACACTTAAGTGCCGTAAAAAGAATTATGAGATATCTTGTAGGCACTTCACACATGGGATTGTGGTACCCTAAAGGTGCATCATGTGAACTAATAGGTTATTCCGATTTCGCAGGTTGCAAATTGGATAGGAAAAGCACTAGTGGCACTTGCCACTTTCTTGGTTGCTCACTAGTTTCTTGGTATAGAAAGAAACAAAATAGTGTAGCATTGTCCACGGCCGAAGCGGAATATGTGGCGGCCGGTAGTTGTTGTGCACAAATCATATGGATGAAACAACAACTAAAGGACTTTGAGGTTGATCTTGATCACATCCCTATTAGGTGTGATAACACTAGTGCCATCAATCTCACCAAAAATCCCATAATGCACTCAAGAACCAAACATATTAATATTAGACATCATTTTATTCGAGATCATGTGCAAAACGGTGATTGTATTTTAGAATTTGTAGAATCTTCAAAACAATTGGCCGATATTTTTACCAAACCTCTCCCAAAAGAAGTGTTTTACAATTTGAGAAGAGAAATTGGTTTGATTGATCCATCATATTTGTAAACTTGTATGGATAGTTCCTTGGCTTCGATTGTTAGTATATGGATGTCCTAGAGACAATCTTTTGATTAGATTAGGACATACGTGGACCTTTTATATTGTCGCAAATAAATAATAAGCACTCTTTATCCTGTTTCATATTTTGTCTCAATATTATTGTTAATATATTATATGAGTAACTGGATAAACCCTTTGGAATAAAATAGGTATCTATTGAGTATCTGTGATGAGATCATGATCATGAGGATTTAAGGATACCAGATGTTTATTCCTAATTTTATGTTCATAGTCTAGAGACACTGAGAATGGGGATCAGTAATCTCGGGTAAGACTAGCACGACTTATCTACTTGTATTCGGATACAAGGTAAAGACCTCATGAGCTACAGATATGGAGATGTCTTAGCTAAAGTCGTGGGTGGACCTATAAGGGTATAGCTCGCACTGAACAGACCCACAAAGAGACTCTATGAGGACCATAAGTTGTCACCTAGGCTGTGTTCTAGAAGGCATGTTTTGATTGTATACCTCGTCTGTCTGAAACATGGAGACTCATAGGTATATTTTTGGGCATGTCCTGAAAGAGCACAGGCCTAGGGTGATAGCTGAAGGAATTCGTCAAATCTCTGTAAGGGATTAGGTTATCTGTAAACCGGAGAAATTGGGATGACATTTACAGGACTCGGGAGTCTATGCATAGTAAAAGAGATCATGAGATGATCTGCCTTTAGAGTCAGTAAATTGAAGATTCCCTATTTCGAATAAAGCTTACCCTAAACCGCAAGGGTTGATACATTTCCTTATCCTAGGTTTAATGGGAAGGTAACCGAGACGAAAGGAAATACATACGGCAACCAAATATGTGTAATAGGAAGATCAAGTCATTAATCTAACTAGTTCTGGGGCAACAAAGCATTGCTAGTGCTTTGTGTTGTCATTAAATGAGTTGTGGGCTTGTTGGACCCCGAGCCCATTTATGTCAGTGGCTATATTGGACCTAATGGGTCACACACTAACACCTTATTGTCATGATGATCTAGTATTAAAGGTATTGAGCTTAATAATGGTTGTTAGCCCAAGAAGAAGTGAGCTTGGGCTATTTTGGAACTTATAATGTTGAACTTATTGTCATGATGATCTAGCATTAAAGGTATTGGGTCACACACTAACACCTTATTCTACTTCTCTGATCAGTAGAATTGTTAGAACACACATGACATGATTATCTGCTGCATTGCACTATTTTGGAACTTATAATGTTGAACTGTTTTTGAACTTATATTGCACATGTAAGTGAGCTTGGGGTGGAAGATCCTTGAGGACCCCTTGCCTTACTGAGATTTCTTGTTTAGAGATCTGACCCCACGTTTGGGGCGCTTATTTCAGGATCAGGTAACTAGGGGGTTGATACCTCCAGTGGCAGGAGGCTAGAGCTGAGTTAGATATTGCTGTTAATTGCTGACATGTTGGATGCTGAAACCTGTTTATTGCTTTATGATGTCGCTTCATTTTATGGTTATTCATATTGAGACTGATGTTGGGGCTTTGTTGCCTCTTTTGAGTGAGTATGGGGATTGTCCATGCCACATTGACTTGACTTTATGCTTTTAGTTTTGAGTTGTAATTAATAATGTATCAGGATATTGTCCGGACTACGGGTTGTAGATCCGTGACTTAGATACTCACGTTATTTATATATTGAGGTATTCAGTTAGTTGTCTTTGCAATACTTATAGACAGGCGATGTTTTATGAAAATCGAATAAGTAATCAACTTGGCTAAGTTTAATGACGTCATAATTGAAAAAAAAACATATTCCGCATTTTTAATTAAGCAAGGATTAATACGATAACATGTTAACAAACCGGGTATACACAAGGTGTTACATGTTGGGAGGGAAGTGAAGCACATGTGTTTTGGTGCTTCACGGAAGAGACTAAACAGGATGGGATGTCTCTTTTAACAAGACTAGTGAATTACTCGTGCGATGCCCGGGAAAAAAAAACAAAATATTTGTCGTCCGTCGTGGTTGATTAATCGCACTGCAAATCTTATACTTACAAAAACCTGTGTTGCTATCTTGTTTTATATTTTAGGTGGAAAAAACTACAGCATTGACACAGAACTTTGCAAAAATCAACAATAAACAAAAATCTGCTATCCAGAGTGATCAATATTATGCAAATCAAATATAGTTATCTACTCGATGAGTTATGGAAAAAAGAAATACGCCATAGTTGATTATGTTAAAATGAGGATGACTAAAAAAAGTGCATACAACTTATTTCTAACTATAACAGCCACTAATAAAATCAAGATAACAAACAGACCAAGCAAATATGGAATTAAAATCATATTTAAAAATAATAATAAATAATTATTTTTTGCAATGATTTGTGTCGTTTGTATTTGAAATTTTACAAATTTGTATTTACAAAAATCAAAATCAAATTTAGGAATTTAATTATAAAAGAAGAAAGTTGAGATTTTAATTTAGTTATAAAAATATGTTGGTGGGCCGGCCCTCCGAGCCGAGCCTAGTTTGCCACCTCTAACTATTAGAATGTAATAGATTTTTAAATTTATCCACACAAAAATGCTCTTATAGTTGTGTCTAGGTTTTTATGTTTTATCTCAGAGATGAACTTTAAATTATTACAATTTGATTTACAAAATAATAATAATTAATTACTTTTTTGCAAGGTTTTGTGTCGTTATTATTTGAAATTTTATAAATTTGTATTTACAAAAATTGAAATCTGAATTATGAATTTAATTATAAAAAAATAATAGTGAAATTTTAATTTAATTATAAAAATATGTTGGTAGGCCGGCCCTCCGGAGCCCTGTTTGCCACCTCTAACTATTAGCATGTAATAGGTTTTGATATTTATCCTCAAAAAAAGTTTTTATAGTTGCGTCTAGGTTTTTATATTTTATCTCAGAGATGAACTTTTATTTATTACAATTAAATTTACAAAATAATAATAAATAATTTTTTTTGCTAGGATTTGTGTCGTTAGTGTTTGAAATTTTATAAATTAGTATTTACAAAAATTCAAATCTGAATTAGGAATTCAATTATAAAATAAGAATAGTTAAATTTTAATTTAATTACTAAAACATGTTGGCAGGCAGGGCGTGTAGGCCCTCCGGGCCAAGCCCAGTTTGCAACCTTTAACTATCAGCATTTTATGTAAGTAATTATTTTTTTTGAAAGGATTTATGTCATTAGTATTTTGAATTTTACAAATTTGTATTTACAAAAATTAAAATCAGATTTAGGAATTAAATATAAAAGAAAAGGAAGAAATTTTAATTTAATTATAAAATAGTGTTGGTGGGCCGGCCCTTCGGGCCAAGCCCAGTTTGCCACCTCTAACTATCAGCATACAATAGATTTTTATATTTATCCACAAAAAACGGTTCTTATCGTCACATTTATGTTTTTATATTTTATCTCAGAGATGGACTTTCATTTATTACAATCATATTTAAAAAATATTAATAAGTAATTATTTTTTTATCTCAGAGATAGAATTTCATTTATTACAATCATATTTAAAAAATAATAATAAATAATTATTTTTTGCAAGGATTTGTATTGTTTGTATTTAAAATTTTACAAATTTGTATTTACAAAAATCAAAATCAGATTTAAGAATTTAATTTTAAAAGAAGAAGGATGAAATTTCAATTTAATTATAAAAATGTGTTGGTGGGCCGGCCCTCCGGGCCGAACCCAGTTTGCCATCTTTAACTATTAGGATGTAATATGTTTTAATATTTATCCACAAAAAAAGGCTCTTATAGTTGCATCTAGGTTTTTATATTTTATCTTAGAGATGATATTTCATTTACTACAATTATATTTAAAAAATAATAATAAATAATTATTTTTTGTAAGGATTTGTCTCGTTATTTTTTGGAATTTTATAAATTTGTATTTACGAAAATTGAAATCTGAATTACGAATTTAATTATAAACAAAGAATAATAATTTTAATTTAATTATAAATACGTGTTGGCGGGCGGGGCAAGCAAACCCTCAGTGCCAAGCTTAGTTTGCAACATTTAACTATCAACATCCTTATATTTTTTGTTTAATCTGTAATTTTATATTAAAATTCAAATTTCATTTATATAAATATATGGGAAAAATATTTCTCAAGTAGCTTGAGATAAGTTTATCTCCGGCCACCCCAAAACTATATCGTTTTAATTATTTATTTCCTTATATTAATTGATTCAACTTTGAATGGTTATGATTCTTTTTTCTCTTTCTTCCTTTATTACCATTGACCCATCTTTGTAGTTTGTACGATAATGATTTAGTAGCCAGAGATAAAATTATCTCAAGCAGCTTGAGAAACGATAAGACATATATAAATATATATATATATATATATATATATATATATATATATATATATCTTTTTTCCATTACAGAAGTATTAAATGCTGAACTCTTTTTTCACTTATCAAATAATTTAATTAATATTATTAATTTCACCCAATAATTTTTAAATGTTAAATAATTTTTCACCCAAAAAACATAATAATTAATATTATTAATAGGTTTAATAATTTTCCTAGTAATAATTTCTAGTTTTTATAATTAAAATCATATTGTTATAGTGATTAATTTTATTTTATTATTACATAATGATAAATGTAATTTTTTATTTTTTGTTTAAATTCTTTTATTTTCATTGTGCATAATGAACAAATATGAGTTGATACAAAAAGTATTCTACTAAATCGAATGTTTGGAGAATTGAATTGAATTGCATTTAATATAATCGAATATTTTTGTATTAGTTAGACATATTTTTGAAAAGTTTAAATTTTTTCTCTTTTAATTTATAATTTTTATACTTTTTAATATTGGTTATACATATATATATTTAAAACGTTTATGTTAAAAAAATACTTGTGTGAAAATATTTTTCTCTTTTTGTATTTCGATTTATTAAAATTTTAATTTATTTAAGGTATAAATATGTCATTTCTAATGTTTTTCATTTAAATCTCAAATTTAAATTATTTTTTATCAACTATATATATTTTTTTATAAATTTTAAATAATATTTTGTTTAATCTATATTTAACGTATTAAATTTAATTTTACTATATATATATATATATATATATATATATATATATATATATATATATATTCACTACAGAAACATTAATGCGGAACTCTTTTTCCACCTATCAAGTTAAAAATTCAAATTTAAAATGTTTAAATTTTGAAATATTAAATATTCTCTCACCCAATAGACATAATAATAAATATTATTAATAGATTTAATAATTTTTTTTTTTTTGGTACATATTTAATAATTTTTCATACTAAAAGTAGTGGGAAACATGAATAGAAGGTTGTGTATATTCTCCATGAAATGATGAGTTTTCCATTTTCAAGTAACATTGGTAATGCACCTTTCACCTTCCAACAGAATAATTAAAAACTTTACAATTCCAATATAGAAATGATAGTGGGACATTAATTTGATGTTTGCCACTAATACTTTAATTTCGATATTTAATTTACTTAAAACTTAATTTTTAGTTATTTATTTATTTTTAAAATTGGCAAGCAAGTGAGAACACACATGAGGCAGAAGATTAAGCGTCTGAATAGTCTGAAGGTTATATGAAAATATCAAATGATGAGTTGTCCATTTTCAAGTAACATTAATAAAAACCTTCCATCTTCCAATATAACAATTAAAAACCTTACAGTTTCAATGTAAAAATGATAGTGAGTCATTAATTAGATGTCTCCCACTAATTTCTTAATTTTAATTTTTGATTTAATTAAAAACTTATTATGTAATTGTTTTTAAATTGACATGCAAGTGTGAACACAAAGCTAAAACTACATGATTATTTGAAGTTAAGATTTTAATTTACTTTATTTTAAAGTATATTTTTATCAATTTAAATATTTTTTTTCGTTTAATTAATAATTTTTTATTAAAATTAAATTTATTTTATACATATCTTTTTTTAAGTTTTATAATTAATTCTAATAGGTATAATAATTAAGCCCAATAGACATAATAATAACTATCATTAATATGCTTATTAATTTTCTATGCAGAAAGTAGTGGGCAATATTAAATGCTTAATCTTTTCCCACGTTCAAAATTCAAATATAGAAAGTTTAAATTTTAAGTATTAAATATTTTTCCTCCCAATAGACATAATAATAAATTAATAGACTTAATGTTATCAAAAAAAAAAATTAATAGACTTACCAATTTTCTATGCAAAAAATAAAGGAAAACATGCATTGAAGTATGTGCATATTTTCAAATCTCCAAGTAATAGCTTCTAGGTAATCATTCACGACATAGGAAATTGTGTTAGTTACACTCTTACATCAAAAGAATGAAAGTTTCATTTCCTTCTAATATATTTAATTTTAAAATTTAAAATTCAACATGATAATAGAATTAATTATACATACTTTTAAAAAATAATTTTTTTCTGTTTTAATTTATATTATATACATACGTATATATATGTATATACATTTAAAATATTTATCTTAAGTAATTTCTAAAAAGTTTCTTTGACGAATTTTTTTTCCTTTTTGTATCATTATTTTTAGTTCAGATTTTAATTTACTTTATTTTAAAGTATATTTTTATAATTTTAAATATTTTTTTCGTTTAATTAATAATTTTTTATTAAAATTAAATTTATTTTATACATATCTTTTTTCCAGTTTTATAATTAATTCTAATAGGTATAATAATTAAGACCAATAGACATAATAATAACTATCATTAATATGCTTAATAATTTTCCATGCAGAAAGTAGTGGGCCATATTAAATGCTGAATCTTGTCTCACCTCTCCAGTTCAAAATTCAAAATTCAAATTTAAAAAGTTTAAATTTTAAGTATTAAATATTTTCCCTCCCAATAGACATAATAGTAAATTAATAGACTTAACAATTTTCTATGCAAAAAATAAAGGGAAACATGCATAGAAGTTTGTGCACATTTTTCAATCTCTAAGTAAGAGCTTCTAGGTAATCATTCACATTTTCCAATCTCCAAGTAATAGCTTCTAGGTAATCATTCACGACATAGGAAATTGTGTTAATTACACTCTTACATCAAAAGAATGAAAATGTCATTTCTTTCTAATATATTTAATTTTAAAATTTAAAATTCAACATGATAATAGAATTAATTATACATACTTTTAAAAAATAATTTTTTTCTCTTTTAATTTATATTATATACATATATATATTTAAAATATTTATCTTAAGTATTTTCTAAAAAGTTTCTTGTACGAATTTTTTTTTGTATCATTATTTTAAGTTAAGATTTTAATTTAGTTTATTTTAAAGTATATTTTTATAATTTTAAATATTTTTTCGTTTAATTAATAATTTTTTATTAAATTTAGATGTTAGTTGTCCTTGTCATTTTCGTTCAAAGTCATTTTTCGTTTAAACTTTTTATAATATGTTAGTTATCATTGATGAAATGCGACTGCAGTTAGATGTGTATCATTATCTTTTCAATTTAATGACCATTTCAATTTTAAGAACATTGGTCACAATCAACTGTGTTGGTTAAATCAAACAATCATAATAATATTTCTCTACCTAATTTTCTACATACGTGTTTACACCTTTTTCCATAAAGAAAATGTTGGTTAAATCAAACAATAACCTTTTCTCGTCATTAACTAAAGTATTTGACATATTACTTAAAAAAGTGTGTCATGCATTTTATTTTTTTCATTTTTAATACCTCGTATTCATAACTCTGCCATCGGATTAGGGTCTATCCTTGTCATTTTCGTTCAAAGTCATCTTAAAAATATCGTCTATTAAATCTCTCTTATTTAGAATTTCTCATATGAAAGTATTAGTATAAGTGCGATATAATAAGAGAAATCAGGAAATAGGTGCTAGTGTTTTTTCTTTCTTATATATAATAAACTAGTATATTACCCGTGCGATGCACAGGGAAAAAAGATCAAAAATTTTGTCGTCCGCCGCGGTTGGTTAATTGCACTGCAAACCTTATATTTACAGAACAACTGTGTCGTTATTTTGTTCTATATTTCAGGTGAAAAAAATTACAGCATTGATACAGAGCTTGCAAATATCAATCACAAAACAAAAATCTGTTATTCAGAGGGATAATTAATTTTGCATACAACTACATAATAATACACCATAATACGTTATAATACACCATGTTAACATGAGAAAGTGATATAAAAAGAAAAATGCGTACAAATCATTGCTAACTATAACATTCATCAACAAAATCAAGGTAACAATAACACCAAGCAAATATGGATTTAAAATATCAGCTTTTACCTATAATATGAAAACGCTATTCATTCAGTGTCAATTCTTAGCAATCATTGGAGGGATGAGTTCAACACTTACTAAATATGTCATTTCTTGTGTGATTTTTGTTCCTTGTGCCTACGATACAGAAGACAAAAACTAATTAAATAAGTAACACTAATAGTGTCGTTAGTCTTTGGAATTTCACAAATTTGTATTTATAAAAATTGAAATCAGATTTAGTAATGTAATTATAAAAGAAGAAGAATAAAATTTCAGTTGAATTATAAAAATATATTAGCGGGCCAGCCCTCCGTGCCGAGCCCAGTTTTCTACCTCTAACTGTCAGTATTTTATATAAATAATTTTTTTTGCAAGGACTAGTGTCGTCAGTCTTTGAAATTTCACAAATTTGTATTTACAAAAATTGAAATCAGATTTAGTAATTTAATTATAAAAGACAAAAGATAAAATTTCAATTGAATTACAAAAATATATTGGCGTGCCGGCCCTCCAGACCGAGCCCAGTTTTCAACCTCTAACTGTCAGCATTTTACATAAATAATTATTTTTTGCAAGTATTTGTGTTAATTACACTCTTGCAATAAAAAAATGAAAGTTTAATTTTTTTCTTACGTACTAAATTAAAATTTTAATTTTTATAGTTCTTAAATTTTAATAAATTTTTTTTACAGAAGGACAGACGTCATTTTTTATCTAAATTTAAAATTTAAAACTTTTTATATTAATTATACATACATTTTATATAATGTTTTGCTACTTTAATTTATGATTTTTATATATTTTTTAATTGGTTATGCATGTATATTTAAAATTTTTATGTTAAATATTTTTTTTATAAATTACATGTATATTATTTTAATTATAAAAGAAGAAGGATAAAATTTCAGTTGAATTATAAAATTATATTAGCGGGCCGGCCCTCCGAGTGTGAATTTTATTGATTAAAAATCCGAGTGTGAATTATATTGGCGCTCAATGTGTTTGAAAGTTTGAATTCAAATGTTTGAAATTCGAATTTGAATTGGCTATGAAAAGTTGTTTCATAACAGAAGGATAAGATGAGATCTTGTTGGAACATATCAAGAGGAAATCTTTTGGACATAATCTAAGAAGATTTGGGGTGCTGATTTGGCTGTTGGTTAGTCATCAGAATCAGCTCCAGAAGATACGATCTGTTGGGAGAATATTTGAGTGATTTGATTCAAGTTTGAATGCAACTACTCAAATGTATCTGGTCATTATTTAGGCTATATGGGGCGCACCATATAACTGATTATGTGATGATTTATGATCAGATATTTGATTAGGTTTTGAACCTAATATATCATAAAGATATGATAGGATGTTGTTGGCAAGATTTGATTTGCAACAAATCCTATTCTCTCTCTCTTTGATGGAGCGCCCTTTTGGAAGGGAATTTTATTGATTAAAAATCTGATTTGTTTTTAACAAATAGGCTCCTCTTGTGCGCCTCTATATATATGTTCCTTCTAGGGTTTTTTTAAAAAACCAACCAAGCCATTCTCTCCTTATTCCTGCGCCACTTTTGTGAGGTTTTCTCTCTGAAAACTTCACTCTTCTAAACACTTTTACATAGTCTCCTTTCATTACACATTGAGCGCATAGCAAGCCTTATTGTGGTGATCAATCGTGGAAGGAGTTCCTGTATCTAGACGCGGGTGGTGTGGATCAACGTTAGAGGGTCTGAACCCTTCAGACCTACCTTGATCATCTTGAGTTTTCACGAACAAGGTATGACATACGTCTTAAAGTATGTATCTTGACATGCATGTGTATTCCGCTTGCGGAAATTTTTTTGTTTTTCCCTCTCACATGCTACGGCCTTCAAGGCCAATTCTACTTTCAATTTTCTCAATTAGTTTTGTCTTATTTATTCTTCCATTTAATTTTTGAAAAAAAACATAAAAAATTTCAATCATTACAATTTTTTTTTCTAAAATTTATTTACTGTTCATTTCTTAAATAAAACTAGCAATCAATATTTATTTTTATAAATTCCATTTCTTTCTATATCTCCCAATTATTTCAGAAGAAAAGCAAATACTCATAAATTTAGGTAACTGTTTTTTAAATAAATATATTAAGGGTTCAAATTTTCTTCATTCCTCATACATAATTAGAGTTTTGAACCTTGATTTACATTTTCAAAAGACCAATTTGTCAAATAAATTTTTTCTAATTTTATCAAATCCAATAATATTGATGGAAATCTTATATTTTTGTTTTGAATTTTTTCGATCGTTACAACGGCTATCATCTCACAATTTAAAAAGAACCCATATGATGCCAACATTTGACGCTCTATTAAAAAAATAAAATTAAAAGAATATAAACAAATGAATAGCACAAGTTTAACTTTACGCAATTAATAAAAATTAAAAAAAAATCAGTTAAACGTAAATACAACGCGGCTGGGAAAAAAAATCAAAAAAGGATTCTCCATACCACAAATGTTAGATAGAAAATTTGTTTGAAAGCTCCATTATAATTGGCAAATAATTTCATTTAACTAAAAACATAATTGATGGACAACATAACAATATGGGCAGTTTGATTAAATTAAAATATTAATAAAACTAAGATCAAATCAAAACTACTAAATGAAATAATATCCATAGTTAAGAAAATTTTAAATTAAGAGGGTATAAAAGCTCAAATTATATGCATTTTGGAAAGATCATACGCTGTGATGAGTACAATTTGAGGAATAAGGCACAAATATTATTGAGGAAGATTCCATGAAAAAAAAAATGTAAAAGAATGTAAATTTCAACAGGCACTGACTAGTTCAAGGGTAGGCATAGAGGTTCCGTCTAAGAAGGCTTTGAAAAGTGCAAGAGCAAGTTTTGGTTTATGCAAAGGAACTTCATTCCCTGCACCCCTTATTAGATCAATTGAAAACAAATCAATTGGATTGATTGACCAAAATTAAGGAAATCAATTAATTAAATTAATTGGTTAAAATTGGAAAAACAAATCAATTAGATTGATTGATCAAAATTAAGGAAACTAATTAATTAAATCAATTATAAAAGAAATTTGATCATAATTTTATAAAATGTTTGTATAAAAGAAATCTTAGTAATTAAAAGCATTATATAATCAATCCATTTTATGCACCTTATTTGATTACATAATCATAACGTTTTTGTTCTTTTTTTTTGTTTGGTTAACATTCTTTTGAAACGTAATCATCATGTAATCACTTTATGTGATTTAATTATAATTCATAACATATGATTTTATTTTTTAAAATTTATGATTTAGTTATCTCGTAATACTTTATTTCCAAATTTGAATTTATGATATCAAGCATTAAAAACTTTATTTCCGTTTCTCTTTTATTTCCGTCATTAACATGGGCGATTTAACTGTTATTAAAAACTTTTGTTTTATTTTTTAAATTATTTCAAAACATTAATACCTTTAAATTTTTCTATGTTAATTTTTTTTATCAAAGATCATTTATTTATACTTTCAGATTTATTATTCTCAATTTTCGTTTATAATTATAATATATTTATTATTCTCAGTTTTAACTTATCATTTTTTAATTTTAAATTCAATTTCTGAATTGATTATGCACATTTTCTTTATATTTTTAATTTCTTTTCAATGTATAATTTATAATTTTTACTATATGAATTATGTATACACCTCTTATATATAATTTTAAACAATTTCTAAAAATATACTTCATAAGTAATGCAAAAAAAATAAAAAAAATATACTTCATAATTCATACATTTTGAATTTAACTTAAATATAAAATATTTGTATAATGCTCATGATAATTTTCGATAACCTAACAAATGCCCTTATTTAGTCTGGTTTGGGTTCTGACGCCGTGGTTTGGGTTATAGCGCCTAAGATTGTGTTTGGTTGAGGTTTTCTTTTGGGATAGATGGGGAAGTGTGGGTAGGTATAGGCGCTATAACCCAAACCACGGCGTCAGAACCCAAACTAGACTAAATAAGGGAATTTGTTAGGTTATCGAAAATTATCATGTGCATTATACAAATATTTTATATTTAAGTTAAATTCAAAATGTATGAATTATGAAGTATATTTTTTTTATTTTTTTGCATTACTTATGAAGTATATTTTTAGAAATTGTTTAAAATTTTATATAAGAGGCGTATACATAATTCATATAGTAAAAATTATAAATTATACATCGAAAAAAAATTAAAAATATAAAGAAAATGTGCATAATCAATTCAGAAAATTGAATTTAAAATTAAAAAAATGATAAGTTAAAACTGAGAATAATAAATATATTATAATTATAAACGAAAATTGAGAATAATAAATTTGAAAGTATAAATAAATGATATTTGATAAAAAAAAATTAACATAGAAAAATTTAAAGGTATTAATTTTTTGAAATAATTTAAAAAATAAAACAAAAGTTTTTAATAACAGTTAAATCGCCCATGTTAATGACGGAAATAAAAGAGAAACGGAAATAAAAGTTTTTAATGCATGATATCATAAATTCAAATTTGGAAATAAAGTATTACGAGATAACTAAATCATAAATTTAAAAAAATAAAATCATATGTTATAAATTATAATGAAATCACATAAAGTGATTACATGATGATTACGTTTCAAAAGAATGTTAACCACACAAAAAAGAAAAAGAAAAAAAGAACGTTATGATTATATAATCAAATAAGGTGCATAAAATGGATTGATTATATAATGCTTTTAATTACTAAGATTTCTTTTATACAAACATTTTATAAAATTATGATTAAATTTCTTTTATAATTGATTTAATTAATTGGTTGCCTTAATTTTGATCAATCAATCTAATTGATTTGTTTTTCCAATTTTAGCCAATTAATTTAATTAATTGATTTCCTTAATTTTGGTCAATCAATCCAATTGATTTGTTTTCAATTAATCTAATAAGGGGTGCAGGGAATGAAGTTCCTTTGCATAAACCAAAACTTGCTCTTGCACTTTTCGAAGCCTTCTTAGCAGGAACCTCTATGCCTACCCTTGAACTAGTCAGTGCCTGTTGAAATTTACATTCTTTTACATTTGTTTTTTTTTTCATGGAATCTTCCTCAATAATATTTGTGCCTTATTCCTCAAATTGTACTCATCACAGTGTATGATCTTTTCAAAATGCATATAATTTGAGCTTTTATACCCTCTTAATTTAAAATTTTCTTAGCTATGGATATTATTTGATTTAGTAGTTGTGATTTGATCTTAGTTTTATTAATATTTTAATTTAATCAAACTGACCATATTGTTATGTTGTCCATCAATTATGTTTTTAGTTAAATGAAATTATTTGCCAATTATGATGGAGCTTTCAAACAAATTTTCTATCTAACATTTGTGGTATGGAGAATCCTTTTTTGATTTTTTTTCCCAGCCGCGTTGTATTTACGTCTAACTGATTTTTTTTAATTTTTATTAATTGCGTAAAGTTAAACTTGTGCTATTCATTTGTTTATATTCTTTTAATTTTATTTTTTTAATAGAGCGTCAAATGTTGGCATCATATGGGTTCTGTTTGAAATTGTGAGATGATAGCCGTTGTAACGATCGAAAAAATTCAAAACAAAAATATAAGATTGCCATCAATTTTATTGGATTTGATAAAATTAGAAAAAAATTATTTGACACATTGGTCTTTTGAAAATGTAAATCAAGGTTCAAAACTCTAATTATGTATGAGGAATGAAGAAAATTTGAACCCTTAATATATTCATTTAAAAAATAGTTACCTAAATTTATGAGTATTTGCTTTTCTTCTGAAATAATTGGGAGGTATAGAAAGAAATGGAATTTATAAAAATAAATATTAATTGCTAGTTTTATTTAAGAAACGAACATTAAATAAATTTTAGAAAAAAAAATTGTAATGATTGAAATTTTTTATGTTTTTTTTTTCAAAAATTAAATGGAATAATAAATAAGACAAAACGAATTGAGAAAATTGAATTTTATTATTTTGTTTCAAAGTAAAACAAAAATTATTAAATTTTTGACTAATTATTTAGAAAAACATGAATTGTAAGAAAAAAAAATTATCACATGGAGTTTAAGGTAGCATTGTAATATGACAAGCATCAATTGCCTTTAATTAAGATCACTTTAATATAAGGGTACGTAAATTCAATTTTGGAATCGCAAATCACTTAAGTTTTGGTTTAAATAAAACATAATCTGTATTAAAAAGATATTCGTATGATTTGGTTTATTTTCTCAGCATGATTCCGTATAGTTTCACAAATCACTGAAACTTTCTTTGAAATTAAAACATGATTCTTTATAATCTTCTAAAGAAAGCACACCCTGCGGTCATATTCTGACATCGGAGGACATTTCAGTTTAGTTTTACAATACCTGTATTTTACAATTTTTTCACTACATATCTCTTTTATCAAACCCACACTTGTTTCTTTCTTTCTCTGCGCCATCTTTTCTTTTCTTTGAAATTTGAAACCTTCGAGTCGACGATGATTATCAAGAAGCGTCTTCGTGATAAATACGTTGTTGCCATAGAGAAGCCAAAGAAACGGTTGAAGGTGTTGAAGATGGTTACTGAGAAATTCTACTATCCAAAGGATAACCCAAAGAAACCAATGGGAGAAGATGCATTCTTCATCTGTGAGGAACAGCAAACCATGGGTGTGGCTGATGGGGTCGGTGGTTGGGCCAAGAAAGGAATCGATGCTGGTGAATATGCCAGAGATCTCATGACAGAAGCTATGAATGTTGTTCAACTTCAATCAAAGGGCTTTGTTGATCCAAGAAAAGTGTTGAATGATGCTTTCTTGAATGCCAGAGAGCTCATAGTAGATCCGTCGCACGTGGTGCAACCTGATGATGTGGAGGTTCGGGAGAACCTGAAGACTCCCGTCGGACCACTAAAGATTCTCGATCGTGGCGAGAAGCAGCTGAGGAGCAAGATCATTCCAATGGTCAAGGTGCAATGGACCGGAAGAACTCCTGATACTTGGGAGCGTGAGGACAAGCTTCTCCGGCAGTACCCTGAATTTCGACCAGGTATGTTTCTGATTTTGAGGACAAAATCCTAAAAAGGTGGGGTGAATGTAAGAACTCGCACCGTTAATTAAGGTATTTAATTAACTAATTATGAGAATATAGGAAATGATTCCATAATTGACCCTAATAATTATTATGAGGCTCTAATAAATATAGTAAGTGAGTAAGAATGCTGAAAGTCGCTTTTCGGAAGAAAAGTGCAGATACCGGTTCTGCTAGTCGGTATAAATGCGTACCGAAAAATATCCCGGAAAATTAAAGTAAGTGCATGATAATTACTAGAATAATATATAGGACTTGTAAAACGAGTTTCAAGTCCAAATAATGAGAACTGGTGCCAGAATCTGATACTGGCTATGAAAAGCGCGTACCGGAAAGGTGCTCATAAAAATATTATAAAAATATGATAATTCTTGTAAAATTGAGTAGGTTAAGAATCCAAAGTTTGGGGTTAAAATGCTAAGCGTAGCTATTAAAGCTAATACTGCGTGTTTAAGTGTGTAAGTGGCTATAAATACCCTTTGTAAGGGCACAAAGCCCTAGAAAACTGAATTGCTGCGTGAGTAACTTGGAGGCTGACCAGAAAACACTCCTTCCTTGCCTTCTTCACCATTTCTTGAGCAAGCATTCACCTTTGGTGCTTGTTCCTTCATCTTAGCACTTGGGCTTGGTGTGAGTGATCCTTGTGAGTGAGAAAGTGACTTCATTTCTGAGTTTGAGGGGCTGTATGAGGAAGCTTTGGTTCTGACTTGGTGGTTTGGGGTTGTGAAAGCTTGGTTTTGGTTTTTGGAGGTCCAAGTGGTGATCTTTTGTGTTAAAGAACCAACATTTGTGTTGCTATTTTCGTGCACATCCTTGAGTTAGACTTGAGGGGCTGTGTTGAGCTCCAAGAGCATCTCCATTCTCTGTTTTGGGTTTGTGGTATGATCATCACACTTTAACTTGAGTTTTATGCTTAAAATTGGAAGCTTGATGCATGTTAAGGCTTAAAGATGTTAACTTAACGTTGGGTAATGTCAAACACACCTAGAAATGCATGTCTAAGTGTCTGAAATCGGTAAAAACCCAACCTTGGAAAGATATCTTCACGAAATGCAGTTTCTGCATTTTGTCGTGAAATATCCGGATATCTGCCCGTGGAATATCCAGATATTGGATATCCGGATATGATATCCGGATATCTGGATATGGGGATATGGATATCTGGATATTGATATCCGGATATTGATATCCGGATATGCACAGTGGGATATCCGGATATTGCATATCCGGATATGTTCCCGAGGAATATCCGGATATTCTGGGATTTCGTAGAACAGTAGCTGTGCTGTGAGGACAGTAGGCTATTGGGGGTTTGTGGACCCTAGATTGATGAAGTTGAACTTCTGTATTTAATGGACTAAGTCAGAATCATGTGATTAAGGGCTTGTGGCTTTGTGGGAAGCCTTAAGACATAAATCGTTAAAGGAGAACGTAGTCTTTATGTTAATGCTTTTGAGTTATGTATGTTGATACACTTGCTGGTCCTAAATCAGATTGTGATCTGCTGTGTGTTGGACTTTAGCTGTGAGGACTCTTGGCATTGGATAGTGAGCTAGCAAGGTAAGCTTTCGTGTCCTCGGTTTAGCCATGTTGTGGTTCCACCATGCCCCATGGGGGTATGGTATATGCATGTTGTGTTACATGCTTTTGATGTTTTGGAAATGCTGTTGAGCTGTTATATTTTAGTGCCTTTATGATATGCATGTGGTGTTCCACCTATACGGTAAGTCTGAGTATGTAGTACATACAATATGGTGAGGCTGTGGGTGAAGTGCAAGCGGTGTTCCTTGTACTACATGTAGGTATAGACGTATTCCTGCATTTCTCTGGCCACTAGATAGTGATAAACACACATGGCATGAATATCTGTTGCACTACATAGTTTTGGAACTGATAATGATATAAATGCTTTTAGAACTTATATTGCACATGTAAGTGAGCTTGGGGTAGAAGATCCTTGAGGACCCCTTGTCTTACTAAGATTTCTTGTTTAGAGATCTCACCCCACGTTTGGGGAATGCTTATTTCAGGGTCAGGTAATGTTGAGACCTCAGGCGGCAGGAGGCCGAAGCTGAGTCAGATTTGTTGTTATTTATGCTGACATGTTGGATGCTGGATTTGCATGCTGCTTATATGCTTATAGATTCTGTTCATGTTTATGGAGTTTTATGTTAAGACTTGTTGTTTACGCTGTTTATTTGGTGAACATGGGGATTGTCCATGACACATAGACTGATTTATGTCTTAGTTGGATTTGGAGTTGTAATAATGTATCAGGATATTGTCCAGACAACGCGATGTAGATCTGTGATTTAGATACTCACTTTATTTATATATTGAGGTATTTCAGTAGATGTCTTATTGTAATTTACATACAGGCGATATTTTATGAAATTGTTTAAGTAACCAAGATGGTAATTGATAATGACGTCATAATTGAAAAGAAAAAGAATATTCTGCATTTTTAATTAAGCGCAGCTTAATACGATAATATGATAACATTACCGGATATATACGGGGTGTTACACTCAGTAAGTTTTTTTTTATATTTTTTATTAATTTTTTTAGGGTTGATTCCTTTCACATTTCGAGATTCGAGAAAGTTTGAAATTTGGTTGTTTATTTAGGAAAAGGATTCAATTGAGTCTAGTATTTGTATTGTTTGAGTGAGATCACAGAACAGTGAAACTCTGAAACGCGTATTCAGTGAGAGAGATATGAACCTGTATGTCCAGATATTTGTCACAGATCCTTGTTTAGAATAGAACCCTTTGTTTCTTTCCAAAATAAAAAAAGTTTTTTTTTTCTTGGTTTTCATCGATATTCCTTAATGAAAAATTTGATTCACCGAGATAAGATCATTGCACTAAGAGTTCCATATTCTTTTTAGGCAATAAATTCAGTGTTAAACAAACAAGTACAAGTACATCAGTAATCCTACAATTGATCAATCATTTCAAGATGTTTCCTTTAGTTCATCACTATAGATCATTACCGAGCCATCTAATTACCTAGCCAATCTAATCAACGAGATAGTAATTTTACCTAGCCACTCTCAGTTTTCTACTTCCCTAGTTTTCCATAAATACCACATCTCAAGAGGTATTCTTAAACAGTGAATTTGAGCACAAAATCAACTGAAATATGGTTTCCTATGCAAACTTCTTTCCTAGACTTTTTTTTCATAAACTTGTACCAAACATAGCATTTTGGGATACCTACCCACACTTCCCCATCTATCCCAAAAGAAAACCTCAACCAAACACACCATAAGACTCTTCCTGAATTGCAATAACAACGCCAAGAATATTATAAGTCAAATTAAACTTTTTATTAACGTAGACATTTACTTAGTTTTTATTATACGTCAAACGAAACTTAAATTTTCTCTCTTAAATTTAAACATATAATATAAGAATAAGAATTAATTTAGAATATATATTATATTACAAAATTCCCCACCTTCAAGTGGAGATTAATAAGCTCTGTACTTTGTTTAAATAAATTTCTTTATAAATTTTATAAATTATCATTAACTTATAAATATGCATTCATATTTATTATATATGAATTATTATTAAAAATGTATAGTTTTAAAATAAAAAAGTTTTAAATACAATTTTCAAATTTATAGATTTCTTATTAAATGAATATATACATTTCAAATTAAAATAAAATATTTTTCATTCATCTGGGTTTTTAAATTCTATATCTCGTATAATTATTTTTAATTTTTCATCTTATCATTATGAGCATTGGCAACTCCCATTTTTATGAGTATTCCATTCATATCTCATTCACGTCGAATTGGCAACTCATTATTAACATCAGCAATTAGACAATAAATGACTTATTCCTAATAGTTATATTAATTACTGCTATTTTCATTAATTTTTGGAATTTCAATAATTTATTCACATTTAATTTTGCTGGAGAAATAAAAAGAATATAAAAAGGATATACAAAGGATACATAATAAAAGTCATACACAAAATAAAAAATAAAAAAAATAAGAAAAGGAAAGAATATATAATAATATATCTTTTTCGCTATTATGGAGCCACAATTGTGTGATGCATATTCAAATAAAAGAACAAAAAAAAAAGGGAAGCTTCAAAATTGAAAAATCAAAAGAGGGAACCCATTTCTTCTTCATTCTTCTCAGTTGTGCAATGCTTGTCTCTTTGTTGAGTTGCTCAGATATGCGTTGTTCCCTGTCTTCTTTTTATTGTGCGGTTGTGTTGTCCTCTACAATGTGCATCTCTTTCTTTGATGAAGAGAAAAGTCATATATTCAATTTCCTCGACTCACTTCCAAGAGAAAAGGACGAAACTCAATCTATTTCTCGAGAAAGAAATGGATCAAACATTCCTATTTTGTGGATGGAACAATAAAAACAAAGAGATAAAAAGGAATAACTGATGAAGGATTTACCATTGAGGGACTTTTCTTCGAAAGGTTGAGTGTCGTTGAAAGAGGTGACTCTGGAAGCATAAAGACCCTCACTGCCGCCGTGGAAGAAGAATGAATTAGCACTGTGAATAAAGATCTCTTTTTGGTAGTCATGGATCGAAACAATTGAAGGTGGAAGACGCTGAATATGTAAATAACCACTCACTGTATTATGAATCCTTCCACCTTAAAAAATGAATAAATCAGTGTCAATATAAAATTTATGAAAACGAATTCATAGGGTTTGTTCATAAAGAAACCAAAAATTATACCAATAGAACAATTCCTACACACGTGAACGAAAAAAAAAATGCAAGCAAGACAAAAAAGAAGAAGCAACACTTCCTTATTTATAGGCAAAGAAAGTCGTAATTTATTTATTTTAAAAAATTTGAGTGCTTGTAGAATACACTTCACCATGACAGATGCAGCAAGTAGTGGATCATTAATACATGTGTCTGCCACCAACGAATTTTGAATTTAAAATATTATCTCACCTTTTTACAATTTTTTTTTACAAAAAGTAAAAGATTTCCAAAAGAGGCAACTTTTCAAACTCTTTCCAAGTGTCAAGTGTGAACCCAAAGCTAAGGATGAAGGACAGAGCGACACGTCAACAAAGTTTCCAATGGTGGGTTTAAGATTATATATATTAAGATGCTTAATTGTTTAAAGGGTATATATTATGGGTTTTATTAATCTCATATCAAAGGAGATAAGTTATCTCATGTTATAGAGATAAACTTGTGGGCTCCACCATTTGAAAAAAAGGAAAAAGAAAAAAGTAGCACAATTATCGAATGGTGTATAGGAGGAAAAACTTATCTCATACACCATGAAAATAGTTTTTCTCATATATTATTTAGGTTAATTATTTTAATTAAAACAAAAGAGTAGTTTTCTGAACAGATATCAAAATTTAGGTTGCTAAATTGTAATTTAGCTAATTTTATGTGAAATAAAAATGTCAATCAAATTAACTTTCAAATAATAATTGTATTATATTATATTCAGTGGCCACGTTGTACCTGGGTGTGGCCTCGGCCCGGGCTAAATTTTAACAAATTGTATTTATCATGTATAATTATATAATTAATTATAATTTGGCCCAGTCTAAAATTGTAATTTGGCCCAGGCTAAAATTTGTAATTTGGCCCTATCAAAAAATTAAAATATATTTGGTGAGAAATTTGAGTAAGTTGTATTAAGTTATGTGTTCTATTTCCATTTATATAAAAAAAATTAAAATATAGGGAAAACTTCAAAAAAAATCCCTATAACTTTCTTCATAATCATTTACTCCCTCTCCAAAATTTTGAACCATTTATCCCACTGACTTAAAAATATTTAATAAAATTATATTTTTTCTATGCTTCCTGCTCAAGTGTTTTGTATTTAATATAATTTAAATATATTATAATATGAACTAACTAAAATTAAAAAAAAAATACATATATAATATTTTAGCCCGGGTTCTGTTCGGAGCCTGGTTCCGCCACTGATTATATTCTTTACTAATTTGAAATTTCCAAAACTAAATATAATTTTTTTCCTTGAATGAGACAATAAGAGCACGTGCTTCTCCGCGTGGTCGATATAACAGAGATATTTTTTCTCATATATATATATATAAAAGTGTATGGGATCCATGTAGAATTATATGAAGAGAAAAAAAATATGAATCTCATGTATTTTTATATATGTGTAAGAAATAAATTTATCTTTTATAACATTATAGACAATAAATCTTATATTAAGTTATATGAGACATATATTTTTCTTTTTCTCATGTGACCCTGTATAGATAGAGTAAATATCTTTTTGGATCCTCAATAAAAAATACAGAACCCATTTAATCCTTTAGAAAAAAAATATCTATAGTAGTTTTTTTTTAGTGACCAACGTAAGTTTTCTTTGAATTTTTGAGGAATCACAATTTCAAAGAACTTGAATTTCAAGGAACCATGAATTGACTTTTCTATTCTAAAAAATTAAAATGGATTTCATATTTTTTGTTGAGTACCCAAAAGGATATTTACATTTTATGTATGTATAGAAAAACATTAAACTCTATGTTTTTAGATATATATATATATATATATATATATATATATATATATATATATATATATATATGGAAAAACATCTTCCCTGTAGGGAAAAACAAATATGGATAAAGAAAGAGAGAGAAAAGGGTAATCAATTAATATAAAGAAATAAATAAACAAAATGACATAATTTTGAAGTGGTCGGAGATTATAACACCTCACATTTTTAAATTAAATATTTAAAATATTAAGTGAGTATTTAAGTGAAGGATTAGTGAAAATCCTGAAGATTAGGCCAAAATACAAAAAAAGGGCAAAATGGTAATTAGCCATGCACACAACCCTAGGAAGATAAAAATTGAGTAGAAAGTCTCAGATGGTAAAAATAACCCTGGAAATGGATTCAGAACGAAAAATTGAGTGGATAGGCAAGTTTCAAAAAAATCAGTGAATAGTGTTTTTCGCGGGTAAAAATACCGCGGTACGATTGCATCGTAAAACGTGCTGATTGAGTTTTGAACTCTAAGTTTCAAATATGAGTTATAAATGGTTTATTGAGTTAGGAAATATGATTTTTGATAAAATTTGATGGAATTAAGCCAGTTTGGGGAAGCGTGCCAATGGCGCGCGCAACAGCTTAAAACAGTGTTTTCTCCGAACGACCGGAAAACTCCGAATTCATCTGATCAAGTATAATTAAAGGACAATGGTTAATGTTAAAAATTAGAGTTTCTAAATAGGTTTTGAATTTATGGACGTTTAGTGGAATCGGAGGGAAATTCAAATGAGTTTGAAATCGCGTGAGGTGGCGGTAGGACCCATCGCACTTAAACCACTTAAGCCATATCACCCTACCACTATTCATCATCACCCTTCTCTCCCCTTCTTATGCCAAAACCGTGCTCCTCCCCCCAAATAACCCCATTTTTCATTCAAATTTCAATTCCTTCTAAATCCATCATTTCTTAACCAAATCAAGCGATTTTTGTGTTGAAATTTGTTGGAAACAACCTTCCAAACATATTGGTGGTATCCATTCACCTTGAAACCCTCTCATTGGTGAGTTATTGGGCAAAATCAGCTGCGAAAATTTGGGGAAAAATGGAGTTTCATGGAGTCATTTGAGCTTCCATTGCTTGGATGAGTCTTGGGTTAGCATCTAGCCTTGATTGTGAGTGTATTTCCATCCCATTTACATGGTTTGATCGTAGTTTATTTTCATGAACCCTACACCTTAATTTCGTGATTGGTGATGTTAGATAGCTCAATTGGAAAATGTGTATTAGATGATAATGTCTTAGAATGATGTATTAAAGCTAGAAATGCCATGAAAAGTTTAGTGGAAAAAGATGGATTTTTAAATTAGAAATAATTGTGATGGTCATGACATGAATTTTTGGAAATGTGTTAAGAGGTTATTGGTGAGTTGTAATATGATTATATGATGATATAATATGATTGGTTGAGGCGTGGAATTGTAAGAATTAATGGAAATTCCTTGGAGGTAGAACAATGTTGAATTCGGCCATATAGGGAAAAGAAAGAAAATGATGTGTTGAAGTTACTTGGATGACATGTTGTGTAATTAAATGGTATTAAAATGGGTTGTGTGGTGGTTGGAAAGTGGTGGAATCTATGGAAAATAATAAGTGGTGTTTAGATACATAAAAAAACCTAGAGTGAATTGTTTAGCAAAACGATGCTTAAAAGACGTAAAACGGAAAAACGGCAATTGAATTAGCCTCTTGGCAACCTAACAGAGCATAATAAAATGAGAAAGAAAATTTAGAAAAATAAATAAATTGTAAAAATACACTACTTTGGCCGAACCTACAAGGGTGTAGGGGAGGTTTTGACGTTTTTCGTATTCTGATAGAATTGCCGTGTACTGATGATTCGTACATGGTTGTTGTAGGTTGTCATATGTTGACTTGAACCCCGAACCGTGAGTCAGTGGATTGCCCTTGGTCCTGGACCAAGTGGATTGAGGTAAGTGATTGTATTATGCATGTGAAATTGAGAATTGGCATGCATTTTGTGAACTTTGAGTAAGTGAGAACGTCCTATGTGTAGGCGTTCTGTTGAGTAGCAGACTTGGAACTTAAGCTGCTGCGGAGCTAAGTGAAGGAACGAATTAAGGTAACCTCTTGGTACTGAGGCTTGTTCCCCTTTTCTGTTCCACCATACTCGTTGAGGGTAATGGTAGGAAGTGTATATGAGTAGTGTAGAACAACATGAGCATGCATGCATTTCACAGTGGGTACTTATGTACCGAGTCTCTGGCCAGTAGACAGTTAGCCTTCGGGCAGTGCGGACTTCCACTCGATAGGTCTCCGAGAGGGAGTTCCAGTTGACCTAGGATCGTGGTGTGTGATCCGGATAGGAGCACACTAGGAATGTCTCGGGTGTTATGGATGGAAGGGGTACCTTGGTTGTGGTTCTTAGAACACACCTTGGATGAGACCCATATGCTTATATATGCCGAGGACGTTGCGTGGTATTGGTAGCTACCATCCCACTTCGTCGTATTTTATATCCTGATATTCCCCAGTTTCTCTAAATCCCTTGCTTTATCCTGTTTTGAAAGTGGTTGTTTTATATTACTTATATGCATCAAAGTGAACCATTCGACGGAGTTTTCTCCAGAACCTCTGGGTTACTGAGATATATCCGTATATCTCACCCCGTCTTTGTAAGATCCCTGTCTCGAGCCGGTTCAATTAACATGCATATGATATAAACAGAAACAACGGAAGACTTAACTTTCGAAAAATACGAGCTAACTTTTTCTTTTTCTACTTTTATTCTTACTCGGCGCAAACAGAAATCATCGGGCAGAGTTTTCTCTATAAATCGGACAACTGAGAATTTTCCAATCCCACTCAGAAGCCTTTCCTGATAAACAGTTTATACAGCGCATCAATCCAGAAGTACCAGTCATGCAAATATAATCAGATACCCATCCATGGGCACATGCATAACTTGGCTCAGTGCCGCTGATCTAACAGCATGCAATCCAATACATAAACATAACTGAATACTACATCATCATATAACGTGCCGAAATACTCTGATGTACATGCATCAACTGACAGACATGTACAAAACATATACAAGCCATATACAAAATAAATGGATCTAACATCATGATCCACAAAATACTGAAATACTAAGTGAAAGCACTATACTCCAAAATAGAAGTAGCCTACAGCTACTCAAAATCCAATACGTCCAAAATCCTCAGCCACGGGTCATGTCCCTGACTAGAGAGGTCTCACCGGGAATCTGGGCACCTGAAAATATTGCCCCAACGAGGGGTGAGATTACAAATCTCAATAAGCTCCAGGTTTATAGAGAATTCTCCATACCCCTGGCTCACTCCTGCATGAAAGTCAGATACATAGTATACGAATACAACATATAACAGATATCATAACAGAACAGAGCATATATCCAAATCATATCAGAGATGTGCGCCGTCATTCCCAAAGGAGGACCCCAAGCGGAAATCAACGCACGTGTTCCCGAGGGAGGACCCCAAAGCGAAACCAGACATATCAGAGGCGTACACCATGAGTCCCGAGGGAGGACCCCAAAGCGGACATCAGGGTACTATACAATCAATGGCCAGATATTATTACAGAAATCATCTTACAGAAGTCATATCAGAACAAAACATATCATGTTATCGAATAGCTCTATATGAATGCATCTATACAAAGCATCAAAACAGTCATACAATCCAACCACAGTTCACTAACTATGGTGGAGCAATCAAGTAGGAAAAGACTCCTTAAACATAGAGCTTACCTCTTGAAGCTTTACCAATACCCTTACTTGTTGCACAAATTATTTATATTGCTTCAATAGAATTCCACTCCTTTTCAATCCCTAGGCACACCTAGAGAAGAATTTACAATAAAATCAATAAAATGATACTATGCCATGATCCTTTCACAAAGCATACATTTTATCGCTTATTTTCATTTCTTTGCATTTTTGCCAATCCTATGCCAATACACAAGTCTAGACCTCTTTATAACCGTTGGTGTTCTTTAATTTAATCAACCATTCGCTTAGGAATTTTCAATATAAATCATGCTATTTTTCTTCAAAACTCATCACTTTTATACAATTTATTACAACACATTTTATTTAAAATAAAATGTACAAAATATATCCCTAAATACCCTATAGGTCGAATCCTATTAGGGGAATTTCCAAAGATCTTTCTCTTTTACAATACATTTTCTTCACTTACATTACAACTTGCACACACCTATGCATGTATCCACAAGGTTCCAATTTAAGTTTAGACATCAAGTCCTTTTCAACCCATCAAGGCCGACATGTAGGGGGTATGACCCTTAGTGTTTTCTTTTTAATAGGCATTCTTACTAACTCATCTATTTTCACTCATTTCCAACACATTACACCTTCACAATACTTAATATAATTTTTGCACAATAACCCCTACACCCTCCATGCATGAAGGCCGAATGCTAAAGGGTCCACTCCATGGATTTTTTTCCAATTTTTATTCTTATACAAAAGCTTAGTTAACATGCCTATATCCTAAAACCTCCATAATACTTCATAAAATTTCCAATTTTAGCTACTTTATTTCCACTCAATCATAGTCATAATTTTCAAAACATAAACCACAAGACTAAAATCATAGGGTTAGAGTTTTGTTACCTCTAGTCAACTACCCAAAGCCTAGAGGACATCCACTAAGCAAAACTCCATGAAAAACTCCATTTCTCCCTTTTGATGCATAGTAGCTCGAATTTGGGGGAGAGAATAACTCTTCACACACTCAACAACAGCTCAAATTGATGGGTGGAATGGCTTCATTGGGTGGTTTACAAGCAATTTCATGTGGTGGGTCTTTGAATTTGGAGTATAGATGATGGAGAATCAAGAAAACAAAATTCAAAACCCTACCCCCCCCCCTTCTCCAAAGTGCAACTCGGTTTTGAGAGTGAGGAGAGGAGATAGATGCTGATGTGAATAGTGATTACTTAGGTCACTTATGTTTTATAAGCACATGTGGCTTTTACCCGAGTATTTTTCTTTCGCGTATTTTAACTTAAACTGACCCGGAACCAACTTAAAGCTACAAACATATTTTTATTTTTCTAAAATCATTTACATTAATTTTTATTTTCTAAGGAACAATATTTATAATTCACAGTATGGTTTTTGCATCGTTTTTAACGAAATGCACTGTGAACCACTAACTGTACTTTATTTAATTCTAAAACTTAACACTTATAAACTTATCATTTTCTTGGGCCTATATTGACTTGCTTGGCATATATTGGACTTTCTTATTCTTACTTCATCAATTATTTGTTTCTGGACTCTACCGGTTGCTTAAACAGCGGTACAAAATACCCGGTAGAAACACTATTCACGATATTTTCACAGAAAGTGCCAGACTATACAATTTTTCATTCTGAACTCATATATGGAGTCAGAATTGTCAAATTATGTCTCAAAAATCATTTTGCTTATTTAAGCTCTACCGGTTAATTCACAAGACTGCGAATTCTTCGAAAGAACGCACTGTTCATAACCTAGTCATGATTACAGTCAAAATACTCGAAATCCCTCACTGAATCTAATTATGGCATTTAAATCCTTAAATTAAATTTTTAACTAAGATTTACCAGTTAGGGTCATTATATTCACCCCACCTTTTAAGGATTTTGCCCACAATATCAAATAAAACATATACCTGACGTCAAACTCAGGGTACTGCTGGAGAATTTCATTCTCCCGCTCCCAAGTAGCGTCCTCAGGAGTCAATCCTTCCCATTGCACCTTGATCATGGGGATAGTCCTGTTTCTCAACACTTTTTCATCACGAGCTAGAACCTTCAACGGTCCCACAACAAATTTCAAGTCTTTCCTTACTTCAATATCGTCCCGTTGAACAATGTGGGACGCATCCGGCACGTATTTTCGAAGTTGGCTGATGTGAAAAACACTATACAGATTTGACAGATGTGGAGGTAAGGCAAGCTGGTATGCCACAGGTCCGACCCTCTTTATAATCTGGTAGGGCCCAATGAACCTAGGACTCAACTTCCTCACTCCTAGAGCACGCCCAACACCCGTAGTCGGAGACAAACGGATAAATACATGATCCCCTTCAGAAAATTCAAGGGGTCAGTGTTTTGCATCACAATAACTCTTTTGGCGGCTCTGTGCTTTCTTCAATCGATCCTTAATCATCATAATTTGATTGGTAGTCTCTTGGACCATATCAGGCCCAAATAACTGCCTCTCACCAATTTATGATATATATTTTGCCTAAGTCTAGTTAGTTGTTATGTCATTCGAAGTTATGTTTAAAGTTGTAAATTCAAGTTCATATTTCAAGTTGTAAATTCAAGTTATGAATATGTACGTTGTTATATTTAAATGAGATGTTGTAAGTATGCATGAATATTGATGTAATATGATGGAAGGGCTTTAGGCCTATTGTAGGATGATGATTATATACTTATGTTGAGAAATGGCATGCAAATGGATCCTTGTGATTGAAACAAGTTAAGGATTTTAAAGTGAGCATTATAGTATAAACTATGTAATAAATGTAAACTGAATTGGGTTGTAAGTGCCCCAAGGCATTGCTGGTCCTTGTGTGTGCCACCCATTGGATTATTAGGTATATTGTGGTATTAGCAAGCTTATGTAAATTTGGGGATTTAAGGAAAAACAAAGGAAACTCTGGCGAATTTTCTGTAGAATTGGAAGATTTTAGGTGAACTTCGGGAGAACATATCTCCCTCCGCAGAGGTCCGATAGGGACGTACCATATGCCATTTTAAAGCTTGAGATGTTTTCTACGTGGTGTTAAAATATGAGAAAATTATGGGTTGTACGCAGCCCTGTAGGATTTATTGAACACGGACTGTCCAGAACCCCCTTATGCAGGGGCTGTTTCTGGTAGTTTTTGAGAAATTGATTCCCGCTTCGTTTCTCAGTAAAATTAAGCGTATGATATATCAAATTGAAGGTTGAGGTGTCTAGTTTGTAGAATAAAAATTTGAGAGCAATTGGATGAGTGAATTTGCTGCAGTAATTCGTGGAGTGAGAGAGGTTTTGAGCTGTTTTGGGGTTGGTTGGCTGTTTTGCTTATCCAACTTCAAACGACGATAGCCGGAGTAAACGAGCTCCGATTAAAGCGTGTGATAGCTTCTTAGAAAGTGAATTAAGTAAGAAAAAAATATAACTCGAAAGGATGGTCTGATTATGAGCGGTGAGTTCGCAGAAAATTAATTAGTGAACCATGTTCGGAAAGGTAAAAACGTAAAGTTGAGAAATTGGCTAAGTGGATTTATGGGAACCCCTTAGTAACTTATAATAAGTAAAGTAAGTTATAAAAATAGTTTAAATAAGTCTTCCGCAAGAGTTTACGGTTACAGTCACAGCTTTTAATTATTACGTTTTTTATGTTTTAAAGGCTCGCGTAATAATCGGAAAAAGTTTATTCACATTTTTATAAATGAATTGCTGTGATTGTAACTGCGTTTAATATCATAATTAATGTTAACAATACCGGTGTACAACAGGCTGTTACAGAGATAAATTTATCTCAAGTTGCCAGAGAAATGTTTTCCCAATATATATATATATAATTGCCAGGGAAATGTTTTCCCAATATATATATATATATAGGACTTATCGAGATAATTTTATAGGAAATGATATTGTAACAACCAAGTTGTGTTACTACTAATCAATCTCACCGTTAGATTGATTATGTTAATCCAACAATTATATTTATTTCTATCTTTGTAAGGTTATGATTCCTCATATTTAAAGTGAAAACATTAAATATGAAA
This sequence comes from Gastrolobium bilobum, assembly GCF_033153095.1. NCBI lineage: Eukaryota > Viridiplantae > Streptophyta > Magnoliopsida > Fabales > Fabaceae > Gastrolobium > Gastrolobium bilobum. The sequence goes on along the minus strand of NW_026896411.1, from coordinate 185,155 downwards.
AATCGTAACCATACAAAGGTGAAAATAAATATAAAGTATTAAATTTGGAAAATCATGACCATACAAAGATGAAAATAAGTATAACCGTTGGATCAACATAATCGATCTAATAGTAAAATTGATTGATAGTAACATAATAATAACATAACTTGGTTATTACAATATATATATATATATATATATAAAAGCTCATCCATTTTGCAACTTTAGATCATTTTCTGACAATAAAACTCTTTCTTGTCAAAGAGAATGGCAGGGAGGAGTATATGTCTTTTTAGCGGTATATTCTTTAATAATGCTCATGGATCGCCTCTTAAATTACTTTAAAAAAAATCTTTTAAATTATTTCAAAAGTTTTGTGATAATTAAATAAATTTTTAGGAAAACAAAAAAAAAACTTGAAAAAAACAATTTTTCAAAAGAATTTAAATGAAAAAAAACTAACTTTTTAAATTAAAACAATAATTAACCATATTGTTTTTCAAAAAACTTATACGAAAACACACTTATATTGGATCCGTCGAATATTATGTAATTTATATCATGTTATTCCCTTATAATTAAAAGAATATATATGGTTATAATATTATTATTATTTTCTCTGACAATTTTTAAAAAATAACTGAGTAGAATTTTTTTATTTTTAATATCATTAACATAATACTTACATTTTCCTATTATATTGATAGATAGATGGAGGCGGCACTTGCAGGTGCTTTGTCTCACTGCCTGTCACCTGTTATCCTCAGACGTCAGAACAGATACCGCGACATCTCTCTCTCTCTCTCTGTATATATTTTGAGTCTTTGGTTATTATAACATCTTCAAGTGTGTCCCAGAAAAACATACAAGTGATTCAATATTTCTATATTGATTGTTTTAGCATCAAGGATGAGGCGCAACTTATCAAAATTCATTCATTGGCCTATTCGGTTCAACTCATCATCAAATTTCTGGCTGGTGCGAGCTTTCTCTCTCTCTCTCTCTCTCTCTCTCTGTGAATTTGTTTTGGATTATTCTTTTGGTGATGTGACTGATCAAGCTGTACTTTAATGGATTGAAAATTGGCCTCTTTGGACATGTTTATATATATGAACAACAATGTTAGACACTTGGAATTCATTAGTCCTATCAAGAACTTGTGAAAATCTTTTATTTAGTTGTGCCATTGTAACATCAATTGAGTTTTTTTTTATATGATATGCTAACTTGAAGGGTTGATTATATTAATACCCATTTGCATCTAGGTGAAAATTATTAGTTTTAGTCCTGGGATTGTGTCTAAGAATATTAGTTAATCATTGGCTAGATCTCGTGAGGGCTAGCCTTGGAGCAACAAGTAAAGTTGCTCCTCATGACCCGAAAGTGATGAGTTTGAGTATGAGAAACAGTCTTGTTGCAAAAATGTAAGGGTAAGGCCATGTACAATCGACCTTCACCTCTACCCTCACAAATCGGGGAGCCTTACCCGTGTGTAATAATCTCGGGTGTGGAGGGGTTGACATATGTTCAAATTTTGTTAATGAAAATGTGATTGGCTGGTGACACAAATTTTCCTAAAGCAGATGAATTGTGAGGGATCCTGCTGTGCTTCCAGAAATACTAAGAATCAAGCTTTATTCAGTGGCAACTTGAATGAATATGCCACAAGAACTTGTGCAACATCTTGTGCTTCTTTGTCTGAAGATCAGCCAAAAGATAATTCTATCTCTGATATGTTAGTAGATTCATTTGGAAGGCTGCACACTTACTTGAGAATATCCTTAACAGAGAGGTGCAATTTAAGGTGTCAGTATTGTATGCCTGCAGATGGTGTGGAACTCAGTCCTAGCCCTCAGCTTTTAACAAAGGCCGAGATTCTAAGATTGGCAAATCTGTTTGTGAGTTCTGGGGTGAATAAAATACGTTTAACTGGTGGGGAGCCAACTGTGAGGAAGGATATTGAAGAGATATGTTTGGAGTTGTCAAAATCGAAGGGACTGAGGACATTGTCCATGACTACCAATGGTATTGCCCTGGCAAGAAAACTTCCAAAGCTGAAAGAATGTGGGCTTACTTCTGTGAACATTAGTTTAGACACTCTGGTGCCAGCAAAGTTTGAGCTTATGACGAGACGCAAAGGGCATGAAAAGGTTATGGATTCAATTAATGCTGCCATAGACCTTGGATATAATCCAGTCAAGGTATTTTTTGTTCTTATATCTTTGCTTTTTGCACATTTTTCTCTTTGATCACCTCCCCATTAGTAGCTTTCCTTTTGCCAAATTCATTAAGTTATTCAAATGAATTGTATAGCATGGGGATTTTTCTTGAATAAGGGTTCATAACCTCTATGGTAAATTTCACATGTCACTGATGGATGCATTTTAAGGTGTCTTGTATGTTTTTGTTGCATTGCAGGTCAATTGTGTTGTCATGCGTGGATTCAATGAGGATGAAATCTGTGACTTTGTTGAGTTGACACGGGAAAAGCCAATTAATATTCGGTTTATAGAGTTCATGCCTTTTGATGGAAATGTTTGGAACGTCAAGAAACTTGTACCCTACTCAGAGATGTTGGATACAGTGGTAAGGTAGAATTCAGAATAGAAACCTCACTTATATAGAGTTTTTTGTTTTCTTATAGTAGAAACCCTTTATAACCATCATCCCCAAACAGGTGAAACAGTTTTCAAGCTTAAAAAGAGTTAAGGATCACCCAACAGATACAGCCAAGAATTTTACAATAGATGGGCATGAAGGTAGAGTTTCATTTATCACATCAATGACTGAGCATTTTTGTGCTGGTTGCAATAGATTGCGACTACTAGCAGATGGAAACTTAAAAGTCTGTTTATTTGGTCCTTCCGAGGTAAGTTATATTCTAACCGTGAAAATTCCGTATATTATGCATGTCACTTAAATTTGCTTGAATCTGTGATGTTAGATATATTTTGAATACTTAAGGTTTTTGCTGAATCTGAGGTTAAAGTTGATGATGATAATGGCAGGCTTTCTACATCAAAATGATTAAATGAATTGGATAGTTAGATCATATGTTCATGTGGACAAAGGACCTTGTTTTAAGGAATTGGTTTTTAAGGCCTATAAGTGTTTTTGGTGAGTAAAATTGGTACTAATGCTATTGCGAACCTTCAGCATACTAAGATTTTGAAAAGGGCGTAGAAGACTCCTTTCAGTTAGCTGTTGCCATTGTTGGGTATAGTTCTGGGAGTTGTTTTCTATAAGTGATCAGTGGCTTTAAAGAATAAAGGGAGAAAGATTGGGAAGCATCTAATTAGAACTTTGAACCTGTGATTTCTACTGTCAGTCCTGAATTCTTGATATGATGTATTCTCAATTTTGGGAAAAAAGGGGAAACTATCTGATAAACTCTTAATGGACATACGTAAATTTCAGAAATTCATTTGCAAATTAAGAAGTCTAAAATACCCTGCTGAAAGTGGATGCACTCAGTCTATCTTGAAGTTTGTTAGGAAAAGGAATACTTGATACACATTTGGACTCGATCTTTAAAAATATCAATAACGTGGCTCTATGAGAACTTGTCCAATCCTTTCATTGTGCTGCAAGTAGATGAACTAATTCTCATTTTTAAGCCATAAATTGAGAATGTTTGGTTATTTCTTTGGTATGTTTTAACTCTAGATTTACCCCTCTGTAAAATAAAGTGATGCTTGTTTTGCTTCCTATTATATTCTGATTTACCATTTAGTGTAACATATGATGAGTGCTCTGTGAACGAACTACAAATTCTGTATGACTTTAGGTGACTATTGAGTTTGGTGGTGTAAAAATTTTGGTCAGAAATAATCAGGAAAATATATTCATTGCATTGACCTGCTCTAGAGGAAGATCTATTAAGTGCCTGTTTGGAATTTTTTTTTTTAGCTTCTCTTCTCCTTATAAGCAGAAGTTAAGCTAAACAGGTTTTTATAAAAGCTCTTATTATAAAAAGAGCTTTTTTTTCATAATGGAGAACAAAGCTAAAAGCTAAAAGCTCCCAAAAGGAGCTTTTTTTAAGATGTATGTCAGCTTTTTTGACTCATTTATTTTGCAGTTTTACTCTTATTCTAAACTTGTATTTATAAATTTTTTAATTTACCCTAATAATAAATTATTTTATATTCCCTCCTTCAAAATCATGATAACAACTTTATACAATCACCAAACATCTTTTAACTTTATTTTTTAAGTTCTTTTTTTTAACTTTAGCTTAAAAGTAGCTTTTAACTTAAAAGAGAGAGGTGTCAAACAGGCTCAAGCAATTAGATATTTGTTACTTTAAGTCTTGAAGTACGGGTGTTCAAATTTTCAGTTTGAATCCTCAATTTCTTGCTCCTTTTTTTCACCCTCATTCTAGTGCATATGCTATTTCCTTTGATATTCCATTAGCTGATGCCTTACAATAATTTTTTAGATGTATCATCCATCTTTTGGGTTCTTAATCGTATAAATATTGCCTTGTGCATGTTGTTTATTTCATCAATGCTTACACTTGAGATTCAGCTCCTTTATCTTATTTTTTATTTTTTTATTTATTTTTTTTTTTTGGGGGGGGGGGGGGGGGTTGGATTTGTACTAAAAGTTAAGTGCATCTCAAAGCATTCTGCTTTTACAAGACATGCTAGTGGTTATTGATGTTATGTATGCTATTATTATGTTGAGGCTAATAATGTGCTGACATTAAATACAGATAGCATCTTTCATGTGTAGCTTCAGCAAAAGATTTCTGTCATGTTCTTACATGGGCTCATTGTCTTGCAGGTTAGCTTAAGGGATCCCTTGCGACATGGTGCAGAGGATCATGAGCTTAGGGAGATAATAGGGGCAGCGGTATGAATTTCTTGTTATTATTGCTAAGATTCAGAATTTCATTATGATGATTTAGTAATTTTTTTAAATTCTCTGCCAGGATTTGTTGTCCTCTTTAATATGATCATATAAGAATACGATTCTGTTCACATGCTATTTTAGCCTAGTTTGTCCAGTTCTTCCCTATAAGATATGCCATTTCGTTCTATATGGCTGTGTAGCAAAATATTCAATAGTGGGTCACATGCTACTTGAACTTGTATGCCTAACTTTAGTTAATATATTCTGTGGGGTCTTTTATGTTAAATGTTGGCTTTTCTTTTGTCTAGGTGAAGAGAAAGAAAGCATCACATGCTGGTATGTTTGACATAGCAAAGACAGCAAATAGGCCTATGATACATATTGGTGGATAAGGTCTGGTTGGTTTTTTCTTTCTTTCTTTTTTCCTCTTTAGAGTAAAATGCTCTTTGCAAATGTATAAGGGTAAGGTTACGTGCAGGATTACCCTTATCCCTAGTGTATGTGAAAATATATATATATATATATATATATATATATATATATATAGGGCTTAACATTTCTGCAGCAGCTGTAGATAACACCTACAGCTGACACAGAAAAGTGGGCCCCACGGCTTTTTTAAAAAAAAAAAAAAAAAACTCAGGATCCGTTGTCGTATCCTAGGATTCGGATGCGGATCCTTGCTTGCTGTAGGTACAGCAGCTGCAGAAATCATTTTGCCATATATATATATATGGGTTTAGCGAATGTACAGTGACTGCACCTAAGGATTGGTGCAGTCGTATAAAACTACGTCGTTTTGTAGTGTGAAAACATTAAATTTGGAGAATCGTAACCGTACAAAGGTAGAAATAAATGTAAAACATTAAATATGCGGAATCATAACCATAAGATGGAAATAAATATAATGTTTCCTTTTTTGACAATTAATTTTGAAAGCGGACTTTCTCTTTCTCACTCAAAACGACGTAGTTTTAGGTGACTGCACCAATACTTATATGCAGTCACATTACAAATTATTTTGCTTATATATATATATATATATATATATATATATATATATATATATATATATATATATGCATTCAATCTCATAGATGATTGGTTATACAATTTGTAACATCCTCGTCTCGAACCGGTTCAATTAACATACATATGATACAAACAGAAACAGCGGAAGACTTAACTTACGAAAATACGAACTAACTTTTTCTTTTTCTTTAATCCTTTTTCACATGACATATCACATTGCATACTTCTTCTAATTTAATTCTTATTTTACGGAGACGAAAATCGGACAGAGTAACCTCTGTAAATCGGACAACTGGGGATTTTCCAATCCCACTCTCAAGAGTTCCTGATAGACAGTTTAAACAATATATATTTCCAGAAGTACCAGTCATGCAAATATACTCAGATACCCATCTATGGGCGCATGCTGAACTTGGCTCCGTGCCACAAATCTAATAGCATGCAATCCAATACATAACATAACTGAATACTACATAGTCATATCATCATGCCTGAATACATAAATGTACATGTATCGAATATGAACACTATGCAACAATACATCTTTTCCAAAAATACGTCTAAAACAAATAGTAGCATCCGACCACCCAGAACTCCACATCCTCATACTAATGCCTCTAGCCACGGTTAGTGTCCTGGTCCCATGAGGCTCTTCAATTAACTGTGTTCCTGAAATCATATCCCCAAACGGGGTTAGAGACGAATCCCTAGTAAACTCCAGGTTTATGGAAAACCCTCCATACCCTGGGCTCACTTCCTGCATGACAGTCAGATACATAATATACAAAACATCATATAAGCAATTATCATAACTGAACAAAGCATATATACATATCTTATCAAAGACAAACGCAGTCATTCCCAAGGGATGACCCCAAGCGAAAATCAACGCGCGTAACAAATATCTTTTACAAAAATCATCACAATACTCACATCAGAACAAAACGTGTTATATCAGAGACGTACGCAATCGTTCCCAAGGGATGACCCCAAGCGGAAATCAACGTACGTAACAAATATCATTTACAAAATCATCATACATATCCCATAAAACATGTCATATAATCAAATATCATAACTAAACAAAACATATACACATATCTTATCAGAAACGTACGCAGTTATTCCCAAGGGAGGACCCCAAGCGGAAATCATCACACGTGTTCCCGAGGGAGGACCCCAAAGCGGAACCAGAACATATCAGAGGCGTACGCAGTTATTCCCAAGGGAGGACCCCAAGCGGAAATCAACGCACGCGTTCCCGACGGAGGACCCCAAAGCGGAACCAGAACATATCAGAGGCGTACGCAGTCATTCCCAAGGGAGGACCCCAAGCGGAAATCAACGCACGTGTTCCCGAGGGAGGACCCCAAAGCGGAACCAGAACATATCAGAGGCGTACGCAGCAAGGGAGGACCCCAAGCGGAAATCAACGCACGTGTTCCCGAGGGAGGACCCCAAAGCGAACATCCGGGTACTATACAATCAATGGCCAGATATTGTTTCAGAAATCATATTACATAAGTCATATCATAACAAAACATATCATATTAACACATATCAAAGTAAGTACATCAAAACAAAACATATCATATTATCATATAGCTCTATATGAATGCATCTATATCATATATCTCATACATATCATACAACCTGACCACAGTCCGTACACTATGGCGGAACACAAAGTAGGAGCGAACCCCATAAACATAGAGCTTACCTCTTGAAGCTTTTTCAATCCGCTTACTTGTGGCAGAAGTTAGTTATATATCTTCAAGAAGGTTCCGATCTTTTTCAGTCCCTAGGTACACCTAGAGAAAGAATACAAAAATACAAATCAATAAAATGCTATCATGCCTAGATTTTACATAAGGCATACATTTTATCGTTTATTTTCGTTTCTTTACGTTTTTGCCAATCCTATGCCAATACACTAGTCATAACCAATTCTTTTCAAACTTACATATAGGACCCCAAAGCTAGTTAGCATAAAACCACTAACTCTTAGTGAACATTTCTCACTTTACATATACTTATCATGTCCTCAACATAACTTACAAGTCATAATTCCAAGTCCAATACAATTCCAACCCATTTACTTCTTTAAGGATTGAAAACGACATATAGGTGTGTTCATGACATTTTCTCAAGCTATCTTTTGTTAGTAACCATTCCCTTCATCACTACATCGAATATCCATCATCATCTCTTATTTAAATATCACTAAATACCTCATTTGTACTTATTTCATGATGAGGGCAGATTTGCACTCATAAGTATTTATTATCTTTTCATGCTTTTCTTTCCTTTATTTCTCACTACACAACTCCAATTAAGTAGATAATTATTAACCAACCTCAAGACACATAAACACACATTCAAACATATTAAAGCATGATATTCCTCATTATTTTTCCTCTTGACTAGAATACATATATATAGGAACCATGTCTTTTTCTTTAACTTTCACCACTTTTACCAATCCTATTTCACACCACTTATCAATGATTACATACAAGGTATTATTTTCACTTTGGCATTTCATTAAACACTTGGTCTACCTATTTTATTGTACATAGGCTGAATTATACATTAGAGATAGGCCATCCATTTTCTCAATGATTTTTCAACTATTACCAACAACAAGGCTCAATGAACAACTTCTACAACAACATACACATTCATACATCATTTACAAAACCTCCATGAAACCATAAAACATCAAGAAAAACCTAAATAGCATCTTGAATTTTAATCAACCAAATTCAAGTTTCATGCCTTAAATGATCTCCTAGGCATCTAAGCTTCCATCTCAAAGCTTGAAAACGTTAAAATACACTCTCTTTAATTTCGCATGAACAGTACCTGCGATTTAGAGGGCTGAAATCTCCTTCCCAAGAGCTTCCCATGGTGAACAATCTTATGGGTTTTGTAGAGGATGAAATTTGACACACTTTAGGCTTTGGAATGGATTGATTTCATCAATCCTAACTCAAGTTATCAAGGATTGAAGCTCCCACAAGCTTTTCTCTTTTTTTTTCTCCCCTTCCCTCTTTACTCTCTGCATCGTCGTCGCGTGGAGAAGAAGAATACGAGCGTTTTAGTGAAATTTGACTTACATAGGTTAAGTGAAATTTAACTGGGTAAGAGTTTATCTATCTAATCACCTCTATTCTTTACCAAACTTTACCCAATGGACTAGAATATTTTTCCAGTCATATTTCTAACTTTACTTTCACTTTTCAAATAACTTTGTTTATCTGCATTTTTACCCCTTGACTGTCATTTTAACTCATTTTTTCACCAAAGGTGACTTTATTTCTTTTTCTTTATAATTATCCTTCAATATTAAATCCATAATAACTGTGAGGGTCATTATACAATTTACTGAGGTACAGAATGATTTGTCTCTCTGATTTCAGATATCATATAATGTTAAAAATTTGCTTCTATACCACGCAACGAGCATCCCCAGCCAAAAGCAGTTTGAATTGAGTATTGGCTGAGATCTTCATTAATGGTCAATCTCACTCCATATGGAGTGATACAATTTTGTTAAATGTATCTTAGCATATATTTTGTTAAATGTTGGTGTCAACTTTTAGCAAATATCAAAGGGTCAAGGATCAAAGTCGATTGATGGGCATGCTAGTGAATAATGCAAATTTGGCTTAGATTTTCAGATCATGTGTTAATCTTTCGTCATTGGTAGTTTATTTACAAGGCCAGCTTAAAATTTTAGGGTGGCTATTGTATTTATTTCTTTTATGGCAAACTTACCAAAATGGAATTTTGAGTTTGGTATGCCTTTTACGAGGAACTGAGGAAGGAAGGAAGGATTATATTTTGTGTTTTGGGTGTTTAATATCTTGGCCAGCGTTGGATCACACCATTTAAGTTAATATAAATTTATACTTTTCGTATATAAGTGTTATAGAGATGATAGCGTTGCATTGGATGAGTGATTATTAATAAAATATCAGATCAATAATGAATGGATTAAAGAATTAAAGAGAAAATTGGAGTGACTTCTATTGAGAAAAAGATAATAGAATCGTGCTTGCAATGTTTTTGGAATGTGAAAAGAAGATTAATAGAAGCCGCCTCAAAAAGAAGGGAGAATAGCATGTTAATGGAGTATATTTCCGATGCAATGGGAGTAGGTATTCTTTTATCAAAAAAGAAAAAGAAAAAAGAGATATAGGAAGAAATAATCATAAAAATAATGGTAATATAAATGAGTTTTATTATATTTGATAAAAGATGTACCGAATATTTGATATATCGGTAGCACTCTAAATATTTTCCTATTAACGAGAGAGAAAAGTAAGCCTATATGGTTTTATACAAAACACATTAGTGTTATGGTTTAATTCATCCAACCCATCTAATGAGAAAATGCTTTTTGATTTTTGTTATACGTTTGATATATAGAAGATTGAAAGAAACACACTTTTGCATTACCATTTATCTTGTGATGCTCATTGAATTAGATTTAGATCTCGAGTCAATGTTATCTTTTGCCCCCTTTTCTGAATTATTCTATATAAGCTGGTTTAGGCGCTGACTTTTTTACATCCAAAGTCAACGCTGTCATCATCTTGAATAAAAGATTAGAAAACTTTACAAGCTAATGCTATTTTTTTATTTCCAAGGTCAACATTGACATTACCTTGAATAAAAGAAGGGTTTTATAAGAGTTATGTTGTAGAAAAAGTGATTGTGTTATGTTATAGAGATTCGTTTTGCGTGCCGAAGTTTTTTTTTTTTTTTTTGCTGCGGGCCCCACAAAATGTTGTGTGTGTAGAAAACTTTTTGTGGTCATGTTAAATGATAGATGATAAACCCATAAAAGAAAGCTACAAAAGCCAAATTGTCATGGTATCCGATTCATTCCGGAATAGCAGTTAGATGATGAGTTGAAACTAAACTAGTATTAAAGTAAATATTAGATTTATACTAGGGATCTGGACCTTTGGACAAATCATTATTATCCTAATGCATGTTTGTTATTATCATTACATTATTTTTATTTTATTGAGAAGTGAGTTTACACTAAAGTTATTTGTACTCTTTGAATAGTATTGATAATAAAAGTTACCTTTGATGTATAATTATGCATAAACATTATTTTGGTATTGCAAACATATATGGATTAAGTGTAAATATACTTGTATTACAAAGCCATCACACTTAATGGTTTAAAGAATACAGCGTTTTTTAACCTCTTACAAGTACTTCATTCCTGGAAAACATGAGAAAGAAGCATAATGGAAAGGGACTTTAGAGTTATTTGTTCCTTTTTTTTTTTTTTTTTGTAATAAAGTTATTTGTCCTTTTTGTTAATAGTATTTAGATAATGCTAGATTACCGGCCCCTGCTTTGTTAATAGTATTTGGGAAAGCTACCCTTATATTAAGTTCAACACTCGAACGACATTAATCAGGTAATCAATAAACCTATATATAGGATCACTTATTCAAATGCCCGTCTTTTGCATTATGAAGATAACATTGGACCGGAAAAACATAAAACAAACACATGACAATGGGTTAGACAGACTTATTATTAGTACAGATTAGGCATTATATCTACACCTCAAAAAGCTATGAACAAAAACAACGAAAGAATTCTGCAACTTCCTATAACAATATTATTCAAAACCACACGTGAACAAGAAAATGCAAGAATAATTGCATGAACTATTTAAACTGATTGACTCAAAGGTTGATCACATGTTTAGGTGAGCTAAACATTATTTATTTATTTTCTTATGGATAAGCCACGGGTATCCTCCACGGAAGGCAATCTTGTTCGGGGTGGGTTTAGGATTAAGACTTTAAATTCCTCCCAAAGATGGTACTAGGAAGGATCGAATACATGCTCTCACCTCCATCTGCTCAGTTCTCATGCATCAATTGAACTAACATCATTTGGTTATATGTTCTTAATAATAACCTCAAGGTTTTGTTTGAGGAACACAAGAAGATGAAAATGAGAAGCAATGAATATAAGTCTTGAATAATGAATTACAAATGGTGGCTTCTCAGTTTTCATTACATCATTTGTGCTCTCTAACAAACTAACCATGATTTTATTTTTATTTTTTATCTGTTTTTCCTTAACAATTCCCTTTTCATCCATAATAAGCATGCCCTATTCGTTAACTCAATTCACTCTCCATAATAATCTTCCTTAAGGTTGCAAAGCGTAATGCTATATGTTTGAACATACCCCCAATTGTTCTAAAGCTCATCACTCTTGAAAAGTCTTCATGGAGATAAACAACTGAGTCAGGTCTATTTTAATGCTGTATATGTGACAAGGATACTGTTGTTGATTGCTCAAATGTTATCAAAGCTTGAATAGGATTATAAAATTGTTCACAAATGGAGTTATTTGATCTTTGAATGGTTGTTAAATAGCCCTTCTTCTCTTTAGGGAATGATGAGAAGGAAAAAAAAAAGAGCCGGCTTTAGGTCGGGGTGAGAAAGCTTTATCACTGCTCAAGGCTCGCCCTCGAAAAAAAGAGTAGATGATTGTACTAAACTTTGCAATTGCTTGATATCATGTGAAAACCTAGAGAGCAATCATTAACAAGAGAAAGATATGCAACAAGACAACTACTATACAAAGATCAAAGTATTAAGGCAAGTAATGTTCATAAATGCTCACTATAATCCTTCAGCATCACAAGGGCCCGTTGAAATCAATAAACATGTACTGTATCGGAAGCAAGGCAATTGTCAATACTCAATCTACATTGGGGAAGCATTACGTCTTCTATGGTCAATTTTTGTTATAAATATGCACACATCAATGAGACAGACACATAACAACACATAAAAAACAGGCCTTAATTTTGATTAACCAAAGGCATAGAACTTAACTCTTCCATAAAACCATCCAACTCTGAGAATCCATCAAAGAAACCACTGAACTTCTCATTTGACTTTGATCTTTTGCATATATCATCATCTTCAACTTCTTCCTCTTCATGTTCATTCTTTACTCTTATCCCATTTTGCTGACTCAGAAACCCCTCTTCATCTTCTTCCATGACCACGGCTTTCTTGGGGTGTAAATCCTTTGGATCTTTGGTTAGTGCAGTCTTGGATTTGCTTCCACATCCCCCTTCTTCTTCTGGCTTTCCTGTGAGTCTTTGAACTAGCTCTCTGAAGTTTGCAGCATCAGTTTTTATGATTTCTGGTGCATATATGTGAATTATCCGGATCTTTGGCTTGAATTTTGATATCACGTGTGAATCTCTGTCAATTCCTAGCTTAGAAGATGCTGAGCTTGGATAACATGTGTGTAACTTTGTCATCTCTTCTATGGTAACTTGATAGAAAGTTGTACACAGGTAGTTGATTCTGAAAGTTGAAAAAAGAGTGGATTGAGACTTAACACTTAGAAAAAAGAATGGAACTATATCCTGCTAGAAAACAAGGAGCAAATTCTGAAGTTTACATGAAGCTGTCCTTTGGAAACTAGGATTTGGATATACATCTTACCAAATAGTCAATGAAATAATAAAGCTAGATAATGAACATTACTGGGTCCTGCTCACTCATATATGTAATTTTTTTTCCCATTATTTAATGTTTATGTTTAAAACAAAAATATGATTGCCATGTCCAAAGTTCCTTTGGCCCAACTTATTACTTTCAGTTTGATCTTGTTTTGCCACATGTGAAACTAATGATCAGATCAAGTTCCTTTACATGTCATGTTATCATCTTAGTATAGTTTGTTAATTTGGTAAGATTAGTTTGATCTTAGTTTGTTATGATCTATTTCTATCAATTTAAACGAAGAGTGTTAGAACAGTGATAAGATTATTCTTTTGTAACTTATATGTTCGAGTCTGAAAAATCGTCTATTTGCAAAAATGTAAGAATAGGATTGTGTAATGAAACTTTTACAATTCTTGAAAGCCTAATGTTAGATGATTATTTTTTTTTTTGTGGTTATCCCGTGTCCATCATTGTTATCACTCCCCGTTAATTCCGGACGAGTTAGGGTAGGGGTGAGAGAAATTCTTATACACAATCTTATTTCTTGCATATTTGCAAAAAAATTATTTCACAAATTTAAACCAATGACCTTTCAATCACAAAGGAACAGCTTTACCAATACCCGTCTTGTTAAACACTTAAATTGTTACATAACATTTTCAAATTTAGGATTCATTAAATCCTTTAAATAATAAATATTTTGGTTTACATAGTTAATCAAAAATAGGAAAAGGGCCTTTATCCTGCATGATCCTATTTCTGATAAAGTGCAGATCATGAATGTGATATCTGAGGAATGGCACTACAAAAATGTGTAGGAACTGTGAGATCAGTGCAAAAAGGGTATGCAAAAATTAGCATACATAGCATATCTGTTGTGTAATGAATATCAGCTAAGCACACGAGAGTGTTGTGAGTCCTAATTAGCAAATATTCTTGCAGAGGAATTCCAGTGTGATAAGGTTACCACGTGAGGATATGGTGGTCCCTTCTGCCATGCACGTGAGTCCTAACTAAAGACTTGTCAAACACGGTTAATAAGTACAATGCAACAGGGTTTTCAGTTTTCACTCTTGAGATCATTGAGGTCACTCTTGAAACAAGAGGAGATAGGGATAATAACATGATCATAAAAAAAAAAAAAAATAAATAAATAAAAGTGGATGATCGTGATTTGTGATAGGATTTTGTAAGATACTTTATTTGCACAAAGATCATAACTCTAATATTATTTTGAGAGGTAATGCTAACAGCACATAAGTGTAATTTTACTTACTCTTTACACAAAATTCAAAGGGAAAATCACTTCTGCTATTACTGCAAAAGTGATTTTCTCATATCACAGATTCAACAGCATTTTTCATTTATTTTTATTTAAAAAAATATGAGTCCCACCATATTTTTGTGTTAGCGGAGACTCTAAAATTTCACGACAGGAGAGTTACATCCCCAAATTCAAAACGTATACATGTTTAGAATTTTTTTTCCCTTTCTCTCTACCTTGTCTCTATGAAATAAAATTAAAAGGTATGTAAAATAGGGAACGTGTTTACAAACTTTTTTGAATTTTTTTTACAAATTACACTATGTTCTCCTAAGAGAACATAGTGAAACCAGTGTTCTCCCAGGAGAACATAGTATAATTTGTAAGAGTTTGTAAACAAAAAAATTTATAAATATAACCTGCTAGTGTAAAATATCTATAAATACTTATTCTGTGAAATGTCTCTTTCCCCTGCAATGAATTAGTGTGATGCAGAAGGGTTAACAAGGTTTGTTTTTGGTGAGGAAAGGAGGACTATATGGTAAAGTGAGCCCTGTTAAATAAAAGGGGTTAAATGGAGATAATGGTTGAGCTCGAAAATTTAGTAAGGGGGCAAAATTGAAATGTATATTCTTCTTTGAAGATACGGCTATTTATATGACCAAAAAATATATATACGTGGCGCTCACAAGTCACAAAAAAAAAATATTATTCACTAACTTGCAAAAATAATTGTAAATGGTTAGTAAAAAATAAATTATGTATACGTATCATTTTCTATGTTATTGGTTGAGGGTGGTCATCACAGTTTTTGCTTCATGATAGAGACCCTACCTGATCATCATTGAGAGTTGATACTTGGCTTAGATTAAGCTTTTTGAGTTTTTTTTTTTATACACAATTTGAATCTGAGACTCTTATTGTTTAAAGTGTTAAGATTAATATTCCTCCTTGAAAGTCTTTCTTTTCGCATACTCAAACAGTCAAACTCTTACTATTGTAAATTTCTTTCAATCACTAAACTTTTAAAATTATTTTTTAAACCGCCTCTTATAGGAACAACTGAGATAAATATTTAAATACTTATTTCATGAAACTCTTAAACAAAATCTTTATAATTAGCAATTCAATTTTTTTTATTTCCTTTCATGTTTTAATTTAGTTTCGTGCAGTGTGAATGGAACTTTAACATTTGAAAATAACTTTACAAATTCACAAGTAAACAAAATATACAATGTCTTTCTCTTTTAAGTTTTCCCATAGGCTCATATTGACTTTTAAGAACTTGTTCGTGATTCCTGACAACCCATATAGAATTAGTTGGTGCATGTGGCCTGGTCTGACTTTCACTGATAACTATTAGTACAAAATAATGCTGATTTTTTATTTTTATTTTTTTTCAACGAATAATGTATGGAAAAAGTAGAAAATTCTGGCTCTTCATGATGTAGTCAAGGCCCATGTTCCAACTACAACAACATAGAAAATTACATTTTTATCAATAATCATGGGTTCAAGTAGTAAATATTTTATTTCTCTTAATTAAAGATTTCGAATTCGAGTCTTGAAAACGGAAAAATTTGGGAGAGTCATTTTTAATATGAGTCCAATAATACTCAAATCAGATTGAACTGGTTTAGATAAAAAAAAAAAAAAAAAAAAAATTACACTTTACATAACCAATAGAAGAGGAGGCCATTCTCCCATTTCATAAGATCATTTTACCATTTTCATTATCAAGGCTTCTCATAATCAAGATCAAAATCTTTAATAATAAAGTTTATCACTTGCAATACTTTAAAGTATATAATAAGTTATCTTTGAGTGTTTGAAAAATGCATAAATTTGTTGAATGGTTTGGCCAAACCACTTTATTTCATAATCTTTCTTTCTTGTACAATATTGGACTCAAACTAATTAGATAACTTTAGGAGACAGAGTGCAAATAAAATTTAAAAGTGATAGATTACGACTCTTAATCTTTAAATTATCCTACTTGGGCTAGTTGCAGAGCACTATTATTAATTTACTATAGTGATGCTCAGAGCATATTCCTGTTTAGGAAAAACATCAGTTGGTAGTTGCAGCTTTGCTTTCAAATAGTTTTTTTTTTTTTTTTTGAAATATTCCAATCGGTTCATTGCTTCGCAATTAATCTGATTCGGGGCGGGTCCAGGATTAAGGCTTTAAACTCCTCCCAAAAGTGGTACTGGAGAGATTCGAACACATGCTCTCATCCCCACCTACTTAACTCCCATGCATCAACTGAGCTATCATTATTTGGCTGCTTTCACATAGTTGAAAAATGCTTAAATTGATTTGAGTATATACCAACTTGATGATGTTTACAGTTTGCACTTTGTCGTTTGGAAGGGACTAGGCGTTGTTTATGTGGAGATTTAATTATGTTTATACCCAGAACTTGTGTTCCTTAATTTAAGGGATCTTTTGGTCATTGCCTGGTATCCGAAAAGAACTTCAATTCGAGGGTCCTTATTCCTTATTTTGGGATTCTTGAAGCTTTATTTCTAGATTAATCTTTTAAAAGCTAATGGAAAATTGAACTAAAAAATAAAAAGATCATGATTTGTTCAATTAGTTAATTTATAATTAAATTCTAAATAATTTTTAAACTGACAACATAAATGATTAACAGTCTCGCCAATTCCGGTTTCTATATGAATTACAATCAATTGAATAAATATAATGAGTTATCTTCTTGTGTTATTTGACATAAAATTATCATGTGAGATGATACTAACTATTATAAATAAATCTCTTTACCGATAATAACTTGGGGTGATTGTTAGCATATAGTTAAAAATTATTGATACGAGAGGTTGCAAAGTGGGCGGCCCGCCCCGCCTCCGCCCCACCCCGCCATCAATCCGCTAAAAAATGAGTCAGTCCGTCCTGTCCTGCTTTTGAAAGTGGGCTGAAAAATTCAGCCCGCCCCGCCCGTATGGCGGATTGAACGGGTTGGCCCGTCAGCCCGAGCCTATTTTACACTGATCTGCCTTGGCCCGCCTATGTCCGCCATCAACCCGCCAAAAAATGAGCCCGCCCCGCCCCGCTTTTGAGATGGGTTGAAAAACTCAGCCTGTCCCACCCAGTTGGGCGGGTTGACCCGCCGAGCCGAGCCCGTTTTGCCGGGCTCTGGGAGGTTATATTTATAAATTTTATGTTTATAAACTCTTATAAACTATATTATGTCTGACCGGTAATACACTCTTTACTATTACGGGTTAAACATTGTGTAGTTTGTAAGTTTGTAAAAAAAAATTTGTCAATATAACCCTACTTTATAAATATAGATAAAATTTTCGTATAACAATAAATCTTTTTATAAAAATAAAATATTACAAAATCTCATACGAAATCAAAGTGACATGCAATATTTTCTAAACTGCTTTTTATCCTCCATGAATGTATCTTTGTCTCACATGATTGGTTATCAATTTTCGTGTTCATTTCATTTTTACGTTTTGGAAGATACTTTTGTTTTTGTTGTAAAAAAAAAATTTCTGTCATACTCATATAAAATTATGTCCATTATAAAGAAAAGATTAATGGAATCTATTCATTTGTATGTGAATGTGACAAAAACAAAATTTCTGCAACAAAAGAAGAGTTTAAAAAACATAAGAAAACATAACAGGTATTCTTTTACCGAAAGAAAAATCAATTTATTCTAGCCATTAAGAAAAAATTCCCACTGATTAATAAAAGAATGAACATTTCTGACTCTGCAGATCGTAGTTCAAAATCGAAATAATCTTTCCATAATAGTTAAAAATAATGGAATCATCTTTTCACATCTTATACACAAATCACAGTGAATCATTCAACTGAAATCATTTTAGTTTTCAAATTTTGTACAAAACGATTGCTGTGAGGGCTTTCTAATTGGAACAATGTTAGAAGAGTTAGTTTCACATAAATGCTTCAAGGAATAACTGGTCAAACACAAAAAAGAAAAAAATAAATTGAAATAACCATTGCCATTGAACTAAACCACTTTATAATTTTGAGTTAAAATGTGCTATTTTGGCATCAATATACACTCAAAAGTTATAATAGAGAGACACCGGTGGAGCTAGAAAATTTTGTGAGAGTGGACTACGAATTCAAAATTCACATTAACTTAAATATGAAAACAACAATAGTGGGTCGATATAAGAAGTTCTTAAAAACTCCAAGTTTTCTTGATACATGAGGAATAATAAAAAATGGAGACGAACTTATATTACATTACCCTTTTTTTAAGTCTAAATATAGTCTAAGGGGGTGTTTGGTTCAAGTTTTTGGAGAGGATTACCGGTAATCCTTCTTTGGTAAATGTAATTACCACGTTTGGTAGAAGGAATAAATTACGATTCCTGGATATCCAAGGATTACCGGTAATTTGATTTATAAAGAAAAGTCACTATTCAGATTACCAAAAATAATATGGTAATTCGGAATACCAATCAGAATACCAAGTAAAGGAAAAACACAACAATAAATTTTGAGACAAAAATACCCCAATACACATAAAAATCTAGACTCAATCTATCAATTACAAAAGTAAAAATAGTTTGGGGTTATTTTTGTAAAATAACCTCATATTCCAAGTCATATTTCGTTCTAAACTAAATATGGAATCAGTAATTTTTACCCAGTATTCCCGGTAATATTTTGGCGAACCAAACACATCTTTCGTAAGATTCCAAGTAAACTCAATTTCTACTGAATTCCCATTAATCATGATTCCTGGTCACCAAAAAATTTCTCCTGTACCAAACACACCCTAAGATAAAAGTGTCATAAACTTGAAGGGGGCATTTGCCCTTGCTCGCCCCTCCATGGCTCCACCGCTAAGTAGAGACCGGATAATGTAGACAGTTTTTATCCGTAGCATCAATGATGAGAGAAACAGTATAAGAGAAATAGTAGCTATGAAATTAATAACAAAATCTGACATTATTAGAATTTCTTAGTTCCTTTAATAGTCTACAGGTACTGAAATTATTTCTCTGAAGTTATGTTCACCAGACCACTCATTCATGGGCTCTTTCACCTATTAGGGGTTTTAATTTCTTTAATTTATCAATTTGGTATTGCGTTAAAGGTATTTACGAACGGGGGTCATTTAGTGACGCGAGGGGGACCCAGCGTCACTGAGTGCCGCTATCATCCCCTCCTGTCACTCTCACTTTTTTATTTTTTTTTACTTTTTTCTATTGAGTGCCGCCCCCCCTCCCCTGGGGTACTCACAGAATTGTGCCAAGTGGCACAATCTGGTTACTCCTATTACCGTAAAACTTCGGAAGGCCATAACTTTTGACTCGGGTATCCAAATCAGATGATTTTTTTTTTGATTTCACATAACTTTTCGAGATCTACGCAATGACATCTCATTTGACATATTTTATCTTCCATTAATATAGTTCGAATGTGCAACACTAATTACACTTTTTTACAGATTTGAATTATGTTTGTGAGAGATAAAATATGTCAAATGAGATGTCATTGCGTAGATCTCGGAAAGTTATGTGAAATCAAAAAAAAATCATCTGATTTGGATACCCGAGTCAAAAGTTATGGCTTTCTGAAGTTTTACGGTAATAGGAGTAACCAGATTGTGCCACTTGGCACAATTCTGTGAGTGCCTCAGGGGAGGGGGCGGCACTCAATAGAAAAAAGTAAAAAAAAATAAAAAAAAAGTGAGAGTGACGCGAGGGGATGGTAGCGGCACTCAGTGACGCTGGGTCCCCCTCGCGTCACTAAATGACCCCAATTCGTAAATACCTTCAACCAAATACCAAATTCATAAATTAACATCACAAAAAACCCCCATCGGTCAAAGAGCCCTCATTCATGTATGTATATGCAAATTCTTATATGCAGTAATGTAGTATTGTAATGTTCCTATGTAATGTTATTGAAGACAGTGGGTGATATTATATCACTAAGAGATTTGAACCCATGTATAAGGCAGAGGAGGTAGATGATCAGAATTATCACTGTGCAATTATAAAAATATTAAAAACAGACTTACTTGTAGTCAGTATAAAGAATCAGAACAGATTAATGTATGCAGTAGAGAAATTAAATCCGAGCCCACAGAACGTGTCTCCTTAAGACAATTTGCCCCCTCACTGATGCCAAAGGTTGATGGACACTTGTCTCCCAGGATAGAACGGATTTCGTCTGAAGAATGGTGGCACTACCAATCAACAGCCCAAACGAACACAACAAAATGCCAGAGGAAACTACACCGGAGTATGAAAAGGAACATGCAAAACCGGAAGGAGAAAAATTCCGGCAGAGTGTCAGTGCAGAAAAATTGGATCCATTTTCTGAAGGTGTCAGTGTCTATTTATAGACAACGTAAAGTCATGTTCCAAAAGGCACCTATTCGATGAAGAAACAACACATCTGTTGGACACGAAAAGACACATTCGTTCGACACGAAAAGACACATTCGTTCAACACGAAAAGACACTAATTCAAGGATGAAACAACATGTCCGTTAGGATGAAACAACATGTCCGTTAGGATGAAACAACATGTCCGTTAGGATGAAAAGATACATCTGTTTGTCGACGAAAAGGCACACATTTTCACTACCAAACTTCTTATTCATAACTAATAGATTGTCTATACAATATATATATATATATATATATATATATATATATATATATATATATATAAATTCCAACAATCCCCCACATGGATAAGAAGTCAAATCATCGTGACAAAAAATGCACAAGAGTATAAATGCAAAGTGTAATTTCCTCAACGAGAAACAACTGCATCGAGATAGGTGGAGTTACCTTTGAACCTTCTCTAATGGAAACCTATCGGATATACTCGGTCAATCGGTGGTCTAGGTCGACTTGAACCGTCAACCTTTAGTGTATACCTAGACAATAGGAGTCACACAATTGCTTCTCTAGCATTGTTGGTCCTTTGTTGCGCCCATTTTGGCCGTGGGACACCTGCCTGGTTCTGCGAGTGTTTTAGAGAATCGGCCTTTGTAAAATTCTCATAGAAGCGGCCCTCACTTCACACTCACATAGGTGATTTCTTGTGATGTAACTCACTATACATCATCTGAACACAACAGATTAAGAAATCATTAAAAGCCTAAGTGCTTACCCTCATAAATACACTGTCTTGTCTTAGGAATGAGTGTGAGTTTAAAAACTCCACAGTGTTTGAACAGTCGACCATCACTTAGTTGTCTCTTTGAACCTAGTTTATGGGATCTCCACTCTTCTAGGTAGAGTTACCGCAATGCTCAACAATTGATAGGCCTTAAACCCATTCCTTTCGACAAATTTTCAACTAACTCTCTAGGAATCCCTTTGGTTAACGGATCCGCTATGTTTTCCTTAGACTTAACATAGTCAATTGAAATGATTCCATTGGAGAGTAGTTGTCTTACGGTATCATGTCTACGACGTATGTGTCTGGACTTACCGTTATACATGACGTTCTTGGCCCTTCCAATAGCTGCTTGGCTATCATAATGTATGCATACAGATGGTACCGGTCTTGGCCAATTAGGAACATCCTCAATAAAATTACGAAGCCATTCGGCTTCTTCACCGGCCTTATCTAAAGCAATAAATTATGCTTCCATGGTTGACCTTGCAATGCAGGTTTGCTTGGACGATTTCCAAGACACAGCACCTCCACCAATGGTGAACACATATCCACTTGTGGATCTAGTGTCGTTAGAGCCGGTGATCAAATTTGCATCACAATACCCTTCTATAACCGCGGGGTATTTCTCGTAATGCAAAGCATAATTCTGAGTATACTTCAAGTATCCCAAAACTCTTACCATAGCTTTCCAATGATTCTCATTTGGATTACTGGTAAAGCGACTTAACAGACTTACTGCATAAGCAATATCAGGTCTGGTGCAGTTCATAACATACATAAGGCTTCCCAACACTTGAGCATATAGCTTTTGTGCTGTAGCTTTACCAGTGTTCTTTAATAAACTCAGATTAGAATCTACAGGGTTCCTCACAGGAGTTATTTTCAAACTCTTGAATTTCTCAAGAACCTTAGCTACATAGTGAGCCTGTGATAAGGCCAACCCTGTAGATGCTCTATGGATTTTAATACCTAGGATAACGTCTGCTATCCCCATATCTTTCATATCAAACTTACTTTTAAGTAATTGTTTAGTAGCATTAATCATTTGATTATTACTACCCATGATTAACATGTCGTCTACATAAAGACAGACAATGGCAAAACCTTTTTCAGTATTTCGAACATAGACACATTTGTCACATTCATTAATTCGAAATCCATTTGACAACATATCTTTGTCAAATTTCTCATGCCATTGTTTTGGAGCTTTCTTTAACCCGTAAAGGGATTTTATTAAGCGACAAACTTTCCGTTCTTGTCCTGGAATAACAAAACCTTCAGGTTGTTCTAAATATATCTCTTCTTCCAGGTCGCCATTTAAGAAGGCGATTTTAACACCCATTTGATGTATTTCTAATCAATTTAATGTAGCTACCGCGATCAACATCCTGATGGATGTGATCCTTGTAACAGGTGAATAAGTATCGAAATAGTCGAGACCTTCACGTTGCTTATAGCCTATTACCACAAGCCTTGCTTTATATTTATCAATAGTGCCATTCTCTTTCATTTTTCTTTTGAACACCCACTTATTTCCTAAAGGCTTATTGCCAGTAGGAAGATTTACCAATTCCCAAGTGTGGTTGGACAAGATAGATTCTATCTCACTATTGATAGCTTCTTCCCAGAATGGTCCTTCCGGAGACGTTATAGCTTCCTTATATGTCCGAGGCTCATTTTTCTAATAAATATGTCGTAAAATCAGGTCCAAAAGATGTGGCGGTCCTTTGCCTCTTGCTACGTCTAGGTTCATCTTCTATATCCTCTACAGGATCAGTATCAATTGTAGCATCCTGAGGTATCACAACCTGATCATCATTATTACCACTTGATTCAGGTATCCTCTTATACGGAAATACGTCTTCAAAGAAAGTAACTTCCTTTGACTCAATAACCGTATTAGCATGTATATCTGAGACATCAGATTTATACAGTAGAAATCGATAAGCACTACTATTAAGTGCATAACCGATGAATACACAATCCACGATTTTAGGTCCGATTTTTAACCTTTTAGGTTTAGGAACCACAACCTTAGCCAAACACCCCCACACTATAAAGTATTTCAGAGATGGCTTCTTTCCTTTCCATATGTCGTATGGTATGCTCTTTGTCAAACACCCCCACACTTCAAGATAATTCAAGGTAGGCTCCTTACCTTTCCATATTTCATAGGGGGTGTTCTTAATTTTCTTGTGGGATACTTTACTGATTATATAATTTGTCATTAAATGACTTTTCCCCACAAACCAGACATCAACAAGATCATATCATTTAATGTCTGGGTCTTTTTCTCAGCAATCCCATTGGATTGTGAAGCATAAGGAGCAATCATTTGTTATATGATATCACACTCCAAACTGAACTCCTCGAAGAGTCATTATAATCTTCCCCTCGATCGCTCCTTAATGCCTTTAACTTTCTTACTGAACATTAACATATATCAAATAATAAATCCAATTTAACCATAAGATAATATACAATTATCATGTCATTTACAATATTCAAAGTTATCCATTGACCTTGATCATGCCATCACTAAGATAGCTCTTTTGAGTTCACATAGTATCAAATATTTCACTAGATATAAGAGCCTCATATCCATTATTACCGCACATTGCATTTAATTCAATGCAACACACAATTAATATTTATATTTAATTCACACCAATTTTATATTTATAAATAATAAATGGTCATTAAGAACCATTAATTCCATTTCATGCATTGATTGTCAAAATGAAAAAAATGTAACACTGTACGCAAATTGCAAATGCAATATAGCACGACAATCGAAACAAGCCAACCATTAATTCCATTTCAAATGGAAAGCCGTGGAAATAAACTAGTATTAATTCTAAAAACAAAGTCTTTCAATGCACCAATAAGTACTTCACATTTTCCACACACTGTGATTCCATATAATTGAACAAAAAAGTAACATGTAATACATCATACATGTGCACAAAGGAACTACAGTTTTACCGTTTATATACTGATTAAAAATTAAGTCCCACAGCACCTTTTTTTTCTTCACAAAACTGTTTTAAAATTTAAAAGATACGTCCTATGGGAATAGTCACAAACTTTTTCAATGGACGACCAGAGTTCCAAAATTGAAATGATGCAACTTTTTACGTTTTTTTTTTTTTTCAAATTCAATAGTAATGCATTCAGTGCATTTAATGACAACATGGAGAATTCATTTAACCAAAATCCAAAACAATTGAAAAAATGATTTTCAATACATTTGAATTATTCGATTCTTGCATATATAACAACCAATAAATGCTTATCAACATATAAGCAAATATATAGTGCAGCCCAAATATATTTCAAACATGCAAACCGAGATGCAATTTCAATTGCACAACAAAATCTATTACACTGTTACCAAACACAGCAACTGAAAAACTTTGAAGATCAATATCTCTATGCACAATTACCGAAGTGTTCATATATTGTGTAATAGAGTACAAATATTTATGTATAGAAGTCAGCGATCATGAAAGCTAATATTGATCACCGATTGAAAACAAGTTCTTTTCGGTTTTTTTTTTCCATGCAATGGTTACAACAGTGCATGACTTTTTGAGAAAGCAAATTCACGACAATCGAGAAGACATTGTGAAAAGAAAAACAATGTGTAAATCGGTTCAACACAAATCAAGATACCGATCAAGATCACACGAATCAAGATGCCAATTTTGGTATGTATTTAAGATCAATATGGATGCACAAAATCGAGAAACGATATTATATGAAAAAATCAAATCTGAATGCAATATTGTAACAGTGCGGATTTGTTTTCTGTGACAGTTTTGAAACCCAGACACAGACAAGTCAATAGAAAATTGATACCGATCACAGGGATAACAAACACAGATAAAAAAAAATGGAAACAATCAAAATATCAAAATCAAAAGCCACGGCAACTTTCATAATTAGATGCAAATTAAACGCATCACTTCCAATATTCAAACACAGATGAATATTCAAAGAAAAATCGATACTGATAAAAACTAAAAATACGTATTAATATTTGTAAAATATCAAAATAATTATTCCATCATTTGAATGTTCACAAATCAAACACTCAACACAGATTATAAATTACATTTCTATTACTCAAACAGAAATTTCGATTAATCACACAAATTAATCTTTTAATCACACAGTAAATAGTATAAACAGTATATTAAAGTAAAAAATAGAATATACTGATCACAGGTTCAAAACACCAAATTGTCTTAAGATTGTTATTGAAGACAGTGGGTGATATTATATCACTAAGAGATTTGAACCCATGTATAAGGCAGAGGAGGTAGATGATCAGAATTATCACTGTGCAATTATAAAAATATTAAAAACAGACTTACTTGTAGTCAGTATAAAGAATCAGAACAGATTAATGTATGCAGTAGAGGAATTAAATCCGAGCCCACAGAACGTGTCTCCTTAAGACAATTTGCCCCCTCACTGATGCCAAAGGTTGATGGACACTTGTCTCCCAGGATAGAACGGATTTCATCTGAAGAATGGTGGCACTACCAATCAACAGCCCAAACGAACACAACAAAATGCCAGAGGAAACTACACCGGAGTATGAAAAGGAACATGCAAAACCGGAAGGAGAAAAATTCCGGCAGAGTTTCAGTGCAGAAAAATTGGATCCATTTTCTGAAGGTGTCAGTGTCTATTTATAGACAACGTAAAGTCACGTTCCGAAAGGCACCTATTCGACGACGAAACAACACATCCGTTGGACACGAAAAGACACATTCGTTCGACACGAAAAGACACATTCGTTCAACACGAAAAGACACTAATTCAAGGATGAAACAACATGTCCGTTAGGATGAAACAACATGTCCGTTAGGATGAAACAACACATCCTTTAAGATGAAAAGATACATCTGTTTGTCGACGAAAAGACACACCTTTTCACTACCAAACTTCTTATTCATAACCAATAGATTGTCTATACAATTTATATATATATATAAATTCCAACATGTAACACTAGTATAAGACTGAAAACACTCAGAAAAATATAATAAAAAATGTTGAGATATATAAGGACTTGGGCACTCCCACCCTTTGAGCTAGCTTTTGGGGTGGTGTATCCCAAGGTTCTTTAACATGGTATCAGAGCCTGAGGTTCGATCCTCACCGCCCCCCATTTTAAAGTGGAAGCACAAAAGGTATACCAAAGATTGGGCCTGTTGCATAATTCACGCTTCAAGCCAAGAGGGCTCTTGCGTGAAGGGGCGTGTTGAGATATATAAGGACTTGGGCACTCTCACCCTTTGAGCTAACTTTTGGGGTGGTGTATCCCAAGGTTCTTTAACAAAAAAATCAATTAATGGTATTGGAATTGGATTTTGTTAACTCAAGGCACATATATAGTGCTAGGCTTTTCAACATTTGCAAGTCCAAAATTAATCATGCCACACTCTGCCAAATAAAGTCATGTCTTTGCTAGTTACTTGAATTTTCTTTTGTTTTAAATTTTTTTCGGTGATATACAATATATTGCAAGTAGCATATTTTAACAAGCAAGTATATATATAACCTACAAGGCCACAATCACTGAGTTTTCTTAATCATATATGATACTCAATTTACAAAGTAGAGGTAAAAAAATAAATGAATCTCTCAACATTCCATTTATAAATATATATTACATCATTCATGAATAAAAAACCAATGAACAAAAGAATTCAAGACCCCCAAACCAATAATCTAGGATAGTTTAACTAATTTTGCAATACCATAACCTCTACACTAAAGGGAGAGTGAGAGAGAAATAATTTACACACAGCCTGACCCTACTAAGAATCTATGATAGTTTATCTTCATTTTGAAGGGTTGGTGATTGAGGACTTTTTGAAGAAGGAGAGGGTTCTCCTTCAGGAGGAAAATCAGAGAGCAAAGCAAGCATCCGGCGAATACTTACCGATCGTGCAGGCTTGAAGCTGTTGGATCTCTTGATGTTCTTGGAGAAGATGTTTGATGAATTGGTAAGGATAAGGTACACCAAAGCTTGGACTATGATGAACATGATCACCTTCAACAACATGTCACCTAAGCTACTCTCCATCTTTTCAAGTTTTGTATGATACAAATATAAACACCCTTTAATGATTTGCTTCAATCTCGTGTGTTTGCAAGCTAGAAAGAAGAGAACAATGGGATGATGAATGAATTTGAAGAAAAAAGTGGCATGCATACTTTTATAGTTGTTTGTGCGTGAAGGATATGTTGGACCAGCCTTTGGAAAAGCAAAGAAAGAATAAGCATTTTGACCAGTTATTTCACATATGGAAAATGTTGGAATTGAAGTGGAATTTTCGTTGTTATCCAGAAAGGTAATAAAGAATACGTGTTAAGAATGTAGTGGCCATTTCAAGTGAGAAACCAATGAATGAGGATAATTGCTTGTTGACCCATTAGGAGAAGTTTGCTAGAAGTTTCCTAACATAATTTGGATTTGGTCAGTTTGTGGCCTTCAATGAGGGGTGCTGACTCATCGGCTTCGTCTTCGTCTTCTTTAGCCTAATTGATTACGTAATTATCGATTATTTAATTCTTGTTGTTTATCTTTTTCTTTTTTTAGCTATGAGGATTAAGGAGATGAAATTTCTTATTATTTTGCTTAATTAGCCATCCGATGACAACAGTTTTTGACTCGTGCCCTTGTGTGACCCTAAAATATTAGATTATTCTTTCGCTAAAATTTATGTATTTGTCATTTATACTTTCTTTTTATGAGAAATATAGATCCATCACGCGCAAATGTTTGCTTTGAATTATTGATTGAAAAGAAATAACTTGACTTGCACCACACGAGTGCCATCTGCTTGCGTTCTGAGTTCAAACAATGACAATAAAACCTATACGTGTCCCACAATGATAAAGTTGGCAGCCCTTTGGAGAGACTCTAGATAAACCATTTTTGGGTGACTGCAAACTTTTCTTTGGAATTATTATACATGTGGGACATCATGGCCTAAAGGTAGTGTAGGAATTATGATTCATGGAAAGGATAATCTGAGAATTTTGCCTTCCAGACCTAAATAAACACCTGAGGACCAAGGCCAATGAAATAAAAAAAAAAATCAAAGGGGTGTTGTTTCATTTTTCTTTTTAGCTGATATAGTAAAGGACAAAGGAAAAACTCCGATACATAAAACTTTACTATTTGCGAAAATATGGGTGACGGTTGATTGTACCCATTTTCACCCTTGTAATTTTATAAAAAAAGACCATTTTTTGAACTCGAAGTAACAACTTTATCCATATTCTTTTGGGATCATTTGGTGGATAGGATAGGATAAGAATAAATAGGATAAGAGAGTTGGATAAGGGTAGAATATGATATAAGGCTAATAAGCCTATATCATGTCTTCTGTTTGATGGACACCTGATTAGCAATATGATAAGATTATGTTATCATATCATGTGTTTGAGGCGAACTAGATATCATCACGATATAATACAAATAAACTAAATTACCCTTTTTAACATAATGTCATATAATTTATCAAAAACTAATTTTTAAATTTATTAAATTTATTTATACAACACAATTCTAACAATTATAATTTTAAACAAAATATTTTTAAATAACTTTTTCACATACTTTTTCTCTCTCTTCAAGCGAGTATTTTCCTTTCTTCTTCCTTGAGTTCTATTCCTTTCTTAAGTTTCTTTCTTTTGTTTCTTTTTTAAGTTCCATTGGCCAAATTTAATCGCAAAAGGTTGTTGAGGATTCGGTCTCCGCCGACCACCGCTTGAAGACTCTTCCTCTTTTGTGTTTTTTTTCTCCCAAATCTAAGCCGCCATAAATTTGGGTTTTTTTTTCACCTGAATCACTTCAATGGTGAAAACTTTTGTTTCCACTAATCTTATGCGTTTACACGTCGATTCCAACCAGTTTGAGAGAAAAAATGATCTCAAGTAAGATTCAGATCTTGTTGAGTAGTGTGAGGGTATATTGAGTATTCAATATTGGTATCATATCTTGTTGAATCCTAACTCAGCTCCCCCCATAAGATAAGAAATCATGTATTGAATAGGATACAAAAATAAGACAATAGGATAAGCTAATTATATCCTATTGACCCACCAAACAAGATATAAAAGCAAGATATGATAAATTATCCTATCCTATCTTCTTTGTCAGGTGCTCCAAACAGGCCCTTAAGGTTCGCCCTGTTCTTTATAGCAGATAGTAAAAAAAGATAAAAACTTCTTATTTGCTCTAGTTATGGTTTACCCAAAAAAACATCATCCACCTGCTCTTTGAAACATCAAAGTCAGAGGGAAGCTGAGGTTCAGTTCAGTAGTGATCATATAATCAGCCAGCTGCATTCAGTCCTCAAGCATAGATCAAACTACACCAAAATGTAAAAAAAAAATTAAAATTACAATTTAAATAATAAATTGCAGAATTAATATCTTTTTTAAATATTTTATGCAACCAATTGCACATCAATTTGAGTACAACTCATGATAATTTGCCACAATGCACAAAATTGCGCCCAAATTATGCAAACAACCACCCTTAGTACATGTGCCAAGCTATGGTAGATTGTACTCAAATTGATGCCCAACTAGTGAGTTATGCCCAAATTGATCCAACTAGTTGGGCATCAAAATGAACACAATTGACCAAAGCTTGCCACGTGGTAGTTGCGTCCAAATTTAGGCTCAATGATTGCATTAATTGCATAAAATATTTGAAAATCATATTAATTTTGGAATCTATTATTTAAATTACAATTTTTAAATTTTTTAGCCACACCAAAAAAGTATGCAGTTTAATGCTCTTCCATGGTACACAACTACACTAGGATGATTCAATTCCTTGACAACCTTATACGGTAATTACTGCCATGATTCAATTACTGACTGTAAAGCATAAAAATTGTGATAAAAAAATGATTTAGTGGAAATGATCCAATTCAACAATTCAGATACTATACAAACGAAAGCTGAATTTTACAAAGATTTTATTGCCTAAAATGGAGGAGAATCTGGGTTCAGAATCCAGTTCCAAGAACCTACACAGAGAGAGTGGAGGATGCACATTACTCGTACACTCCATCGATTTATTGTATTTCTGGCTATAACACTACAACTAGCTAGTTGGAGTTCCCCAAAAAAGGAGGGAAAAGAGAAGGAGAAACTTAATCGTCCGTGCAGATTTACACTTGAAAGACGATCTATGGTGATACAACCTCAACATTCTTTTAATACACTATATACCTGCAATCAAATATAAGAACAGACAATATTAGTTCACAAGCAGTAATAGGGTTTGTTCAAAATAGAAGATGGATGGCTAATAAAAGTGACAGAAGAGTAGGTTTATTATCCCACGAGGCATTAGTGCTGACTATCCTGCAGGAAATAGAAAATAGTTAAAGTTGCTAAACCAATAAGTATTTGTCATATAAGAATGACACAGACTAGGGTATAAACATTACTACTCAAAAGAATTGATTATTATCTCCTCCCCTTCACCAACCCCTCAAAAAAAGGAGCTTCAATGTTTGCACTAACAACAAATTTATAATAACATTTTAGGCCAAAATACAACATCACCCAAGAGTTCAGTTGTGGTAATCCTGAATTATGCAATAACTACTCGGTAATCTTAATGTTTTAGCTTGAATAAAATGCACATGATCAACTACACGATGATGATAACAATGAGTTATAGCACGTATAAATATTTAAGCTCTGATTTACCATTACAAATATCCACAAAAGACCAATCTCAATCTTCTATATTCTTCCCAATCAGCTCATCGATTACTCGAACTGTCACACCCATATTGGGGGTGGCACCATTTTGTCCATTATCAACACTCGAACTTGAGACCTCAAATTAGAGGAACAAATTGCTTATCACTTGAACCAATAGTTGTTGGTTATATTTACCTGTTTTCCACATGTTTGTTTCCGCTGAAAACCTATCTTGACCCCCTCCGCCCTTCCCCTCCCCAAAGGTACCAGCACAGCACTCTAAATTTGGCTTAGTGCACGGAGCACTAGAAAGGGAACTAGCCACAACCTAAAGGAGTTGTCATGTTAGAGAAAATGGAAGCAAGAAATCCAAAGATTACTCTCCAGGTTCCTTCCATGAACAGGTTCAAAGAGATGCCTCAAATGCATTTCTCTATATTTTATACAAACTAACATTAAAAGTAGAAAAAATCGGCACAAGTATTGGTGTTGTTGCCATGTGATCTACCGTCACAAGTTCGATTCATGTAATCAACCTCTTGAAAAATGCAAGATAAAACTGCCTTCTATAGACCCACATAATGAGTGTGATGGAACCTCAATTTGTTATAACACCAGATGTAAAACAAATCATCATATTTGTATTAATATCAACACAATCCAGCAATTACAGTATCAATAACCAGAGAATGCAAACAGATAACAGTAACAGTGACACGATAACAATGGCTATAAAGCCTTCAAACAGATTAAAAGGCAAAACAGATAACCAAAAGACCTCACTTACTCTCCAAGACCAACATACCTAGGCTCCAAAGAGATCCTTACAATTTCCCCTACTAAACCAATACTGAATTCATGTCCACCTCACTCCTCACATTCCCCTCCTTTTATCCTAATTATCAGAATATTCTAGAATCATTCCTTAACTAACTGATTCTTTTATTTTCAGGCCCATCAGAGTGATTTGATCTGTTTATGAATCCTGACTTGCATTAAATAAAAAAAACTGAATTGTAGAGTTTGTGAAAATTGTGACTACATTGATACATAGCTTGAGCTATGTATGGTGGAAAGACAGACAGCTAACAACCAACTGCAACATAACAGAAATACAGAAACCTAGCCAAAACATAACTAATTAAGCAAATAGCAGTTAATGAATTAATAGCTGAAAATCAATATTCAAGATCCCTCCAACTTCATACCTCAATTACCGTGATGAATTTTCAGACACGACAACATCAGCATCCTGATTCACCAGCAACATCACCAGGTTCATTCAATTGGACACGATTCTCATTATTCGAGTCGAGGAGGGCGAGTCTAGAAGCAATGTGATTGAGAGTGGTTCTCAAACCGTAGAAATCATCCTCAGTCAACTCCGACAGCCTCACCACCAGCTGCCTCGTCCGCGAAGACTGCGACAAAGCATCATCATCATCACCATCACCATCACCATCACCATCATCATCTAAATCTTCCCTCATCGGAAACCGGCAGAGGGGACAGGAGGAACCGTGAAGCTGCTCCAGCCAGGGCGTGATGCAATCGGAGTGATACAAATGCTTGCAAGGTAGTTGCTTGGCGTCGTTGTCCACGCAGATTTGGTCCTTGCATACGGCGCACAAAACGACGCCGTTTGGGTCCAGCTCAGAGAGCAAGGTTTTGGTCACTGCAATTACGGGCACGGTGAGAGTCTTGGAGGTTGCGGATCGAGGTTGTGGGGAGAGTAGAGCGAGGGCGTCTTGGAAAACGACGTCGAAGAGGGCGGAAGGGAGTGGTGGTGATTCGGCGTCGTTTTGGGACAAGGGAGAGTCCATGAGCTCAAGGAAGTGGGTGTGGCAATGAGGGCACAAAAGAGAAGGAGAGGGAGACCAAGTGAGAGCCACGCTCATGTCGCATTCGTGACACCAGTAAGTTTTTAATTCTGGCTCCGC
This sequence comes from Gastrolobium bilobum, assembly GCF_033153095.1. Classification (NCBI taxonomy): domain Eukaryota; kingdom Viridiplantae; phylum Streptophyta; class Magnoliopsida; order Fabales; family Fabaceae; genus Gastrolobium; species Gastrolobium bilobum. The sequence continues at coordinate 151,652 of NW_026896411.1, read as the reverse complement.
CGCCGTCGCCGTCGCCATGGTGGTGGTGATGGCGGTGGCGGAGGATGGATGGATGGATCTCTCTCTCTCTGTCTTTGTGAGTTATGTACTAAGCGAAGTGAGATGTTGCGTGAGAAATGGAGATCAAGAGAGAGATAAAATGGGGCCCGCACCCAACCTCTTCGATTTAATGGTTTGTTTGTCTGTAGCTTTTTTTATTTTTGTTTTGTTTCTTTTGGTAGCTTCCGCAACATTTGTGACTTTCTTTTATGGTTTTTCAAAATAAATTATGTTCTCTAGCTTTAAATGTAATTGTATTTAATTTAGGAAATTGTTTTTCTTATGTAACATAAAGTAAAACTTCTCTCCTACACTAACATATAAAGAGATGGGACTCACTTATATTTTCTCTCTCTCCTATATTCTCTTTCCTCTCTCCTCTATGTGTCTATAGCAAGGTAGTCAAAATCGGGATTTTACCTAAAATCGGAAAGAGAATAAAAAATCGTAAATCGTAAATCGTAAAATCGTAATACAAATCGTAGATTTTACCTGCACTCTAAAATTAAATTTTTATATACCTATGCTTATGTATAAAAAAAATTAAGAAAAATAGACTATCTGTCGTCATCCTTATACATTTGCATACAATTGTCACACTCTAAGAGTCTAAGCTAATAAATCATTCAAGTTATTATCATCGAAGACATTCTGTTCCACGTGATCTTCAACTACATCATTCAAAATTGTCTTCATCTAAACTTTCATCATGAGATAAAATTCCTTCATTTTCCACCATCCATTCATCTTCGGATGAAACATCAGCAATGTTATATTCAACAATTTTCCTAACTTGCTTAAATCATTCCAATAGTTAAAATCGGGATTTAAATCTTAAAATTGGGACTTAAGTAAATGTCTAAATCGGGATTTTATATTGGAAATAATTTTAAGTGAAATCTAAATCGTTTTAGCAAAAATAAATCGTTAAAATCGAGATTTTAATATTTAAATTCAGATTTTAACTACCATGGTCTATAGGAGATAAGTCTTATCCTATGTCACATAAGAAAACAATTTCCCTTAAATTTAATAAGTTAAAAGCCAATTCTAATAAACATTATTTAAAGGGGAAAAAGAAGAAGAAAATAGCATATATTCTACAGAAAAATATGTCTGCAGTTAATGCAGATAACTTATCTGCATTTACTTTCAAAACGACGTCGTTAATTGTTATTGTTATTATTATTTTTTTTCTTATTGTTTTTTTTTAAACATAAATTAATGACACATTTAAGTAAATGTGGCAAAGGGGGCAGCCCGCCCAGTTCCTCCATTAACCCTCCAAAAAAATGAGTCAGCCCGCCGAGTCCGTTTTGTCAGCCCTACCTTTAAGAGTGGTGGATCTACACATTTGTTCCTTTCATAAGATGTATGCCTTATCCTAATATCATAATTTTTAACAAGCCAATCCTGCAATTTAGCCACCAAATGTGGTTGTCTGGTATCATCACCATAAATGGTAAGCATGGAGATAATTACTTGCAAATGTCCTTCAAGAGTACACAAGCCCAATAATCAAGCCAACTCGATTCATTTGAGTACACCCCACAACTCAAACTCCAAAAGGCTACAATCACCAAGGTAACTCTTAAAACCTCCAAGCTAAGCTCCTCTCTCTGAGCAAATGAGAGCTTTGCAACCAGTAGCCCTTCAGTGAAGTTTCATAGAACCAACAATATTGACTTTGCACTAGCTAGGCTCGAGAGTTTTCAAAGCTTATACAAGAACTAAGGGGCATTTGGTACGTAGGTAAATTTTAGATTCTCGAGAAACTGACATTGGAAATCTTATTTACCCACGTTTGGTACAAGGAAGTGTGAGAATTTTCTTAGGAAAATTACATTTTTGGGATATTAAAATGTTCAACAAAATCCCAATCAATAATACCACCCTACAGGTGGTAATTTGAAAATTCCACACGGTGGGAAAATATTCTCAAGTTTTTTAAACAAAAATACCCTCAGCCCGTCATTCATGTCGTCATCGATTATTTTGATGAGAGAAGCTAATGGAAGCTCAGGGTAGCAACCAACCCTTGGCCAAGCTTCAGGCCTCGCTACCGACCAGCAAGGCTTCATCAAGGTTGCACAAGTCGGCAATGGCAATATCGTCTTCGGCTCCGCCATAAGCGGTGCCTCTACCAACGTCAAGCTCGTGAAAACCTTCACCACCGAACCTTACAACATCTCCATTCTCCAAGTCACCAAACCCATCTTTTTCCCTGGCATTGATAGCTCACTGTCTCCATCAGCACCATCTGGTTCACAGTCCCCATCAACAACCACACCCACACAACCACATCTGGAATTTTAATTTAAATTCAACAAATTTTGAATGAAATGATGGGTAGGGTTACTTGAGCAATATTTCTTATGTAAGATTATCCCACATTCCCAGCAATATTTGATAATCAATCAAACATAGAATCGGGAAACTTAAACCAACATTCCTGATAATATTTTGGCTTACTGAACAACTTTTTGGTAACATTCCCGGGAAATTTACTTTTCCACCATATTCATGATTCCCAGGACAAATAAAACTTCTCCTCTACCAAACGTCCCCTAAAAGAGGGCAAAATTTCTACCTTTATAGCATTTATGAAAGCAGAAATCACATATTTTGGCTTCGGGTGTCTAGTGAAGTTAGGATCTATGTTGCACTGACACCGACACAAGACACGACACGTTAGGTTACGTTTTGATACAAAAGTAATTTTTGTAATATATATAATATAGTTTATATTTAATACATATTGCAGTCCATATAAATTTTGAAACTTTCACATGAAAAGGGTCAACAATCTTGGAAATACAATTGAAAACAAAACAACTTTGGAGTAAATAATACCTCCATTCTTTAAATTAACAAAAATACCAATTTCATTCTAAACAAATTGAAGATATTTATACAAATTTAATAAAAATATTCAATAATTTATTCAATTAATTTTAACGAGGTGGATGTGTGTGTGATGCATGCTAACGATAATTCAATAAATCGAAAATAGAAAGATAAGGGCAAAATGTCAAACAGGAAATGGAGGGTTGAATCTCTTTGCTTTCGTTTCTTCAATGTTGGAACCAACCCAGGTAGTGCTTGTGCTTGAGATTTTTCATTTGAATTTTCTAACAAATTGATCGATTAACAGAGAAAAAGAAAGATGAGAAAAATGTTCGCATGAAAATTGTAGGATGAAGCGATGGGGAGAGATTCAATCTTCTTTCTCTTCTTGATTGAGTTCTACGATGAGTCATAGTACCTTCTCAAAAGCTGATGCACGGACACGGACACGGGACACGAGACACGACACGTTAATTCTAAAAAATGTCATATTTGGACACGTTGAGACACGTTTTGATATTAAATAAATTTTTTAATATATATAATATAATTTATATTTAATACATATAAGAGTTCATAATAAGGCATATAACCAATCAAATATTTAAATTTCATAACATAAATATTAAATAAAGAATTGTTTTTGTATTTTTTTTTAAAGTTAAAGTCAAAACAAAATAAAAATAACTCAAACATATTCTTTAAATTTAATTTTAAAAATAAAAAGTTATAATTTTTATTTTTATTTTACGAAACAAACCCTATTAAATGAATTTTTTTCTAAAAATCAAAAAATTATTTTTAAAAATAATATTCAAACTGGGCCTAAAAGTTCGATATGAAGTGTTTACAGGAGATTCAAATCGGATTAATTAAATGATTAATTTTTTTTAATAATAAAGTGTGAATTTTTTATTCCAAAGCAGCTGCTGCTTTATCTCAATCATCATCTTTCATTTCCCTTCAGTCTTTCTTGCTGAATCATTTCCACCACCGACACAACACAAGAATGGGTGCAATACCTACTCATGTGAGAGCTTGGACATACTCCGAATATGGTCCCTCCGCTGATGTTCTCAAGTTTAATCAGAATGTGCCTTTACCTGAGTTGAAGCCAAATCAAGTACTCATCAAGGTTGCTGCTGTTTCCCTTTACCTGAGTTGTGCCTTTACCTGCCGCTGGTGGTTTCAAGAACACTGATTCCCCTCTTTATGGAGATGTAGACGGCGACCGACAACAAAGAAGACGAGGACCGTTCCAGCGCGAGAGGATAGGGTTCCACTTCCACCGTTCTAGACTTTTTGGTTTTTATTAAATATTTTTTTATTTTATTTTTATTTCTTTTTTACAAAAAAAATGCCAAATCGTGTCCACGTACGTTCGCGTGTCGGATTCGGTCAAATTCGCGTGTCCCAGTAGTCAACGTGTCCCAAAAAATTAACCGCGTGTGGGACTCGTGTCCGACACATATGGAACGCGTGTCCGACACGTGTCGGACACACATTTTTTTCCAAAATTCATGTGTCCGTGTTTCACAGCTCAAAAGTGAAGTTACTCACAATAAGAAGAATAAAATCATCATCTTTGTTGATCAAAGGAAGTGAACCTTGAATCGGATGGGAAGACTAGCTTCGCGATCATTGCAGAAGATGATGCGGTGAGTTGGAGGTTTGTCTTTTTTTTTTAGAATTATTTTAATTTTATAAAAATTTCAAAAATTTACATTTTGGCCACTTGACTGTGTCAGACACGGTCAAAATCGCATGTCGAGATAGTCAATGTGTCACAAAATATTGACCGCGTGCCAGATGCATGTCAGAGCGTGTCAAACACCGACACGTGTCTGACACACATTTTTTTAAAGAAATCACGTGTCGGTGCTTCCTAGGTTGGGATCATGAATTGAACTAGAGGCATAATGTGTTAATTTTTTGATATTTCTGTGTCAATTTGAACGGTTGTTGAAGGAACCTCTTGTCGATTAACAAATCAATGCAATTAACGGCTTAGAATAACACTTTCTAGCATATTGTCCCAAGGAAATTTGAACTTATAGAGCATCTAGCTTAGACAAAACACCCCCATACTGACTTGTGCAAGAAAGTGATGTTATGGGTTTGCATATTAATTACCCATAGACCTCTAAAGGCCATCAAATTATAGATTTGGTCTCATGAAATAAGTTGAAGATAACAATGTGTTTTCGTATCACCTATATAAAATTATGTTGTAGTCGAGCTATCTCATCACAAGTTGTATTTAGAAGTAGGGAATGCTACATATGGAACATATTACATGATTAAACTGACCAATTTTACTCTTCCCGAGAATGATAAATAATGGACCTTACAACCAAAGATGCAACTTTGAACATTATCAAGCACCTCACCGTAGTGTTTTTTAATAACTCTCATGTTTTGTCTTTTACCCAAGGTAGCAATTGATTTTTTTTCTTAAGAGATTTCTTATGTCTGTTGTAACAGCCCATTACGTACCGATAATGTTCTCATTGCATATGGTATTAAGCGCAGTTACAATCATAGTGATTGAGTTAATTAAATTACGGGTAAACTTTTTCTTTTATTACGTCCTTATCTTTAAACATTAACCATTTCCGTAATCAATTAAAAACAACACTGTAATTGTAAATGCAAAACTCGCGGAAGCATAAAACTTATTTATTATAACCCCTTTAAGCAATATCATTAACTCTAAGTTATAAAATTTCTTATTTTCAAAAATTGCACAGTGGTAATCGATTATCATGCTTGAGGTAATCAATTGCTGAAAGCTACAGTAACAGACAGTAGCTCAATTTGGGCTCCCTTGTTTTGGCTAATCGATTACCTTGACATAGGTAATCGATTACTGAACTAGGTAACCGATTACCTATGCAAAGATAATCGATTACCTTGATCACAGTAGTTCAATTTTTGCGTCTCCTGTTTCAGGTAATCGATTACCACACTGAAGGTAATCGATTAACCTACTGCAAAATTCACAGATGACAGCTTTTTCTTTACCAAATGGACTATGTTTTCTACTCCTAACACTTTGACACTTATCACAACACATGCACCAATAATAATGTAGGCCATGGGCCCTTCCATCATGCATAATCATTAATCCATGCATCAATTACAATAGTCCCCAATTCCAAAGCCATTTAAACATCAAATGGTCACTTTACATCCTAAGTCTTCAAATGCCTCTAAATCTAAATATGTGGCCATGAACCATGTGGGTGGGCGTGATGGTTTAGCATCTCGTCCCTTAAACAAGTGGTTGGGGGTTCGAACCCCAACTCTTGCGAATGGAAAGCATTCTGTGGCCAGTTCTTTACCGCTTTGTGCGCTGACCCAGGGCGAGGGATTAGTCTCATGGCTATCGACTGTGGGGATACCCGGATGTAATCCAAAAAAAAAATATGTGGCCATGGACAAGTCTCATGCTCACCAAAATACCAATAGTCACAAGAGGCATGAAATATAAATCAATTACAAAAGACTTATAATATAATCATGAACACCCAAAAGCATGGCAATATCAATATGCAATATATTCATGATCTAAGTCCAAAATGCTAAAGACTATGCTGTGTGCATCAAATGTAATCCTCCAAAATGTTATATTCTCCATATGCTCATCATGCTCAACTCCTCCACTAAGCGGGTCTCTTGCCCGAAGGTCCTCCATGCTCAACATGACCTGAAATGATGTCCCCAAACGCGGGGTGAGATATACAAATATATCTCAGTAAACCAAGGGTAATAGAGGATCACTCCACCTCATGGCTCACTCAATGTGCGTACAATGATCATCATATAAAATGCATAACATACAAAATCACATCACACTAGGCTCACATCCACGAACGTTCACATAAGGATTCCGTTCAAGGACCCCATCATATAACTCCCAGAAAGCGTCCTGGTGCCTCTCCCATGGATGAGACGACCCTATGGCAAAACCCAACTGGAACTCCTCAAGAGACCTATCCAGCGGAAGTCCCACGTTTGGATCATCCTAAAAACTTGATGAATTATAGAAGTTTGTCAAACACCCGTGAAACTTGACCAATAATGAAAGGAATGTGTAAGTCACAAGTGGTGGTGACCAAATCAGGATAAATCTTAATATGCAATCTCTCTAAGTCTCATCTTCTTTATTTCAAACCTTTGATTGCTTTATTGATTATGTTCATCTGCATATTATCATGTTTCCTTGATCATAAAATTTTACCATAACTTAGAGTTGTTTGTCTTAAATAAAAAATTGAAGGAATAATTTTTTTAAATATCAAAAGAGGTAATTTTTTAAAAGATGCTATAAAACTCAATCCCCCTCGTAAGTTTTGAAGCCATTTGTCTGATAAGGTATGGAGATGTGCAGAGATCGGTGCAAAGACATTTTGTCCAGAAAGAAAGAAAAAGAAGATGTTTTGCCCTATATTGGTAGTGGCAAACAGGCTGCATAAATTGTCCAAACCACTTCTCCAGAAAAGGATTCTGATATGTAATATCAATATATTGAAAACTAGATCGAAGTTGGAACTTGTAGGGCTATTAAAAAACTTCTACAAACATCCATGTTCAGGTTAACTAAGGGGGTGTATTGGATTGAGATTTCAAAGGATTTTAATGGATTATTTTTGGACAAAAAAATCCGTTGGTATTCGATTAGGATTTTAATGGAATGAAAAAAAGTCACGCGGTATTCAATTAGGATTTTAAAGGATTATTTTAGAATCCGTCCAAATCCGTTGGTATTCAATCAGGATTTTAAACAATGGAATACAATCTCGTGGTATACAAAAATCCGACGATTTTAATGGATTTTCTATTGCTGTTGATTTCGTGAGATTTTTTAGTGAAAAATATAAATAGGATGCCTCTCACAATCTCACCCTAACCCCTAGGATTTCTTGAGATTCTTCTATTGCAGTGTTTTCTTCTTTCTTTGGCAGGTTGACTGCTCGAAATTGGGTTCCGCCATGGGAGCTTCGTCAAAACTAAAAAAAAAAGAGTATATTTTTTAGCGATTTTCATCACAAAACAATCCAAAAATAACAAACCAACGAGATTTTAATATAATCTATCTCAAAAATAACATATATTTTGAGCCATTTTTGAGAAATTTTGAAAGTTTAAAAAGTGATTTTTCAAGCTATGGGTCGCGGTTTTTCTTGGCACAAAAATATGTGATCTTTGTATTAAAAACAACATAAAACAGTGAAAAAATAACATGGGAACTAAAACCCTCAAAACAATTTTCGAAATTTTCTTAGAATATTCAATGAAAATATGCATATGATATATGGTTAGAAAACTCTCATCACGTAAAACAAAAATCCCAAGATTTTCAAGATCAATTGCAAAAAATTTGAAACGAAATTTTATCATGAATTTTAGGTTCTATATGCAAATTTAGAATTATTTTTATAATTAAAAAAATTTGGGTCTTATAATCATATATGCATAGCTTTTTTTTGATAAAATATATATGCATAGCTTTGATACCAAATAAAGAAGATAATTTTCATCCCATTAGATATGTGAAAAGCTGTTGTTTAGTAATTTTGAATGTTTGTTAAAAATTATATTATGTTTTACTGATTGAGAAAATTATATTAGGTTTTTCTTTTCTTTTTATTAATTTCATTGCATTTCTTTGTTATTTTTTTTATGGGGAAGATTATATTTACAACCTATTTTTGTTTACAACCTTTTATAATCATATCTTAACCGTTGATTTTCGTCAATCAACGGTTATTATTTTCGCAAATCAAACTCATTAATTAATATTTAATTTGCAATGAATGATAACCGTTGATTGACGGAAATCGACGATTAAAATATGATTGTAAAATGTTGTAAGCAAAAATAAGTTGTAAGTATAACCTTTTCCTTTTTTATTGACTCTTGTAATTTTGAATGTTTGTTAAAAATTCATATGATTTTTTAAAATTTTATAAATCAATATTGTCTTTTCAAATCTTATAAATTTTATTAAAATCCTTTAAAATCCAATCTTATAAAATCTTGATTGTAAAAAAAGTCTTTTAAAAAAATCTTTAACGTCTCTCCAATTCTAAGTCTTTTAAAATCTAAAAGATTTTTTATTCTCAAAAAAATCAATTAAAATTCTAATTCAGTACACCTCTAAGTTGTATCGCAATGACATATGCAATAACATATGTATGAACAATACTAAAAAAGGGGAAATCATCCACCGACTAATTTCCTCATTTAATCACTTTAATATGATATTTAATTATTGTTAATTACTGCTTTGTAATTAACAATAATTGAAGATTTGTGTTGTGTTCCAAACTTTCCGTGTTTCATCTCCTCCAATTTTTGTTGATATTAATGGCGGACACATGTGATACGCATTGGTTTGGGTCATCCCTCCTTAAATTTTAGATTTTTTAATAAATTTTAAATTTTTTAATATTATATATTATAAAAATAATTTTTTTATATTAATAATATATTATTTGTTCTAATAGTTAGTCATTCTCTCAATTTCACATTTGGAACTTCTTAAGTTGTCAGATGAATGAGCCATTTCACACCATGACAATTGTTGCATTTTTTATTTTTTATTTTATTGGCAACGAAAGAGATGATACTAATGATAATACTAAAGAAATACATAAATTGACATTATGCTTTTAAATTATCTAAACAACTGTTACTGAATACTGATATCATATCATCATCCAACAAAAAGACATACAACCAGACCAACCACCCCGTAATCTTGTCATATTCCATAAGATAAAAAAAACCAATCCAACCACCTCACTCATATAATCACACATCACTACAGTTTACCACTATACTGTACCCATTAAGTTGCATCTTTCCTCCCACTACCTTGCAATTGCAACCACTCTCACCACAACTGCGCACCAATAATTTCAAGATTAGACTCACATATTTATTGGACGCAAAATGGACAAAATTATTGCTTTTTTTTTTTATTATTACATCCAGGTATCCCTACAGCTGATAGTCATGAGACTAATCCTTCGCTAAGAGTCAGCGTACAAAGCGGTAAAGAGCTGACCACAGAATATTTTTCATTCGCAAGAGTTAGGGTTCGAACCCCCAACCACTTACTTAAGGAACAAGATACTGAACTATCACGCCTAATTGCTTTATGTCACCATCTAATTGCGTTTGGAATCCGTGAATTTATAAAAAGCTGTAAATTTTCCAAATCAAATAATTGTGTAATAAGAAGAAACAACAACTTTATATACAAAAAAGAAGAAACAACAACTAAAACAAAAAGAACTGGTCCGAAAGGTGTCAAATCACTGTATAAAAAATTTGACACTTCCATCTAATAATATACTATCACATCATTTAATAAGTTTTATGTAGTATTCTCTTTTTTATATGATAACTCGTGTAGAACTTTTTCATGAAATATTTTGTATATACTATTTTTATTTAATTTAAATATTTTACTTGAGTTAATTTTGAAATAGTAGATTATTAAGATGGACATGAACATGAGTAGATTAAATATCTTGAAAGAAATTATTACAATGGATAATCTATATAAATTAAAATTAAAATTTAAAATTTTATTCTAATCATTTCTATACAAATATATTTATCTTAATTATGTTCATAATATGTCTATCTTAATAATCTACTAATACAAAATGATCACAAAAAAATTAAATAAACTGTTTAAACATGACTTAGGAGTTAATTAAACTTTTCACTTCATATAATTTTTTTTTAAATAAAATGATAAACTAATATTATTGAGCTTTTATGGAGTTGGAGCTAGGACTATATCCCTTAATGAGTTATGTATTTTGATGTATAGGTGATCAGATTGGCAAAGGTATGGATCAAATGCCCTTTCAGGTGGAGAAGTGTAAGTGTGGGTGGGGTGAATAATATTTTCCAATGATATGAGAGAGAAAAAGAGCTTAATCGTTTTTGTCCACCTCTCACTACTACGAGTGAGAGATTGCTCCATTATCATGTATGATAGATGAGCTGCGTACGGAGTGAGATACGAGATTTATGTGTTTACTATGGAAATGCATAAATATGACCCCTTAATAAACCTTTGCAGCCCATCCAATATATTGGGATGTGAAGGCCAGTTCAGATGAGTGTGTGTGTGTGGGAATAATATTCGCTAATGATATGAGAGAGAAAAAGAGCTTAATCGTTTGTGTCCACCTCTCACTACTACGATTAAGGGATTGCTCCATTATCATGTACGATAGATGAGCTGTGCAGGGAGTGAGAGATGAGGTTTATGTGTTTACTATGGAAATGCATAAATATGACCCCTTAATGAACCGTTGCAGCCCATCCAATATATTGGGATGTGAAGGTCAATTCAGATGAGAGTGTGTGTGTGTGGGAATAATATTCCCTAATGATATGAGAGAAAAAAAAGCTTAATCGTTTTTGTCCACCTCTCACTACTACGAGTAGGGGATTGCTCTATTATCATGTATGATAGGTGAGCTATGTAGGGATTGAGAGATGATTTATATGTTTACTAATGGAAATGTGTGTGTGTGTGAATATTATTCCCTAATGATATCAGGAAAACAAAAAGCTTAATCGTTTTTGTCCACCTCTCACTACTACGAGTAGGGGATTGCTCCATTATCATGTGTGTGTGTGTGAGAATATTATTCCCTAATGATATGAGGAAAACAAAAAGCGTGTGTGTGAATATTATTCCCTAATGATATGAGGAAAACAAAAAGCTTAATTGTTTTTGTCCACCTCTCACTACTACGAGTAGGGGATTGCTCCATTATCATGTGTGTGTGTGTGAGAATATTATTCCCTAATGATATGAGGAAAACAAAAAGCTTAATCGTTTTTGTCCACCTCTCACTACTACGAGTAGGGGATTGCTCCATTATCATGTATGATAGGTGAGCTATGCAGGGAGTGAGAGATGAGATTTATGTGTTTACTATGGAAATGCATAAATATAACCCCTTAATGAACCTTTGCAGCTCGTCCAATACATTGGGATGTGAAGGTCAGTTCACAATAATTATTAATTAGTCTAAATGGTTCATTGTGTAATAATGATATTTAATTTGCCAAACTCATTATTTTTTCATGTTCTTTCATTTGTATGGTGCAATCCAATTTTGTTTTCAAATTTCTAATTTTGATATGTAATGATAATATAAGGCTCATATTTAAAGCTTTCACCATGAAAGAATGTATCTTCAAGATAATATCTCAAGTCAACAAAGGTTGCCATGCATCTCAATGCTTCCATGCATCTCAACAATGTTATTTCTGCAACTACTCCGCAAAAGCCATCTTAATTAAGCCACCTACCTACACATGGATATAGAAATACCTTATTGCCTCACCACTTGTAGGAAACTTGTAAGGGCATCTCCCAAAACTGATTATCTCTCCACTATAAATATAAGTATGCTGAACATAAGGTACACATGTTCTTCTATACAAAATCTTGTTATTACAAAATCTGATTTGAACGTTAGAGTGTCTTGCAGGCACACTTCTAATGAAGGAAAAAAAATTCAATACTACCTTTGCAGGTACATCCGGCTGATAAGAGTGTGCCACATCAGCTTATATTGTACTGGAGAGAAAGGAAAAAATTATTTTTGTATTTTGCACTATGTCTTACCGATAAGATATAATATAAAACACAGTGTCACACCTGCATCAAATCACTTGTGTAGAGAATTAGTCTAAATAAAAATAGTTTGAATCATTGCCATTCCTAATTATAAATGATGTAGTTTATAGTTTAATAGTTTAAATAAAAACAAAATTGTTATTTTATGATTTATTAAATATTTAATAAATAATGAATAACATTTATAATTAACAAAATGTAAATAAATATATAGTTTAGTTATATATATAAGAACTTTGATTTTGTCGGTGGTTGATGCAGGAGAGGAATTTTTTCCAGAGACTTATTTATCGTTATATATAATCTCACTTTTAAGGAATGTACGAATGATAATATGATGTACATCAAACAGTGACTTGTAATGTACGAACGAGATATAATGCCTAGTGACTAGTACTACTTTTAATCCCTCATCCAACTCTTTGTGTTTGGAAAACGAGTTTACTAAAAATTCAACTGATTAAATACAGGGCGATTGATTTCTCACGCAATGGTAGATATTTTATCTGAGACACATAAATACTGTCGGTCTCATTGTACGGAAAAAAATTGAAATGAGTTTCACATTCCATATTTTTTTTAAATACATTTAGAATTGAACACAACACTTACTATTTAGTATCCATCCCTCTTGTCATTAAGTTAAGGAAAAAATATTTCTTTTTTTAAATGATATAATTTATTTCATTTCATTCTTACAAAGAAATAAGACCCATATCATCGACAGATCCCCACATTGGGGCCAATGTCTACAAGTGTAGACATGAATTTTTGGAAAAAAAAAAACTTAACTACATCGCCTAATATTCTTGCTTAGCAGTTGTGTACCCTTTGTCCATCAAATGTTATCACACTATCTGTTAAGAAAAATAAACAACTTCGACAATAATTGTAATTAACCATCCAACTTTTATATTTGATAACACGCAATTTGATGACAATGCATGTAAAGAAAATAAATCTCGTAATTATAGTATCAAAATTGAATATTTACATTTGATACTGTTCCGGATGGCCCAATAAGGACCTGGCCCAACGGTCAGAGCCCAACCGACGTATCAGGTATCCACGTCAGCCCTACCAGCTGGGGTGATACCCACTTTCCAACATGGCGACTCCCCCAAAGAGACACACCAAAGTATCCTACCTTGAAACCATAAGCCCCGAAGGCAGTCGCCCCAGATGCCATAAGAGGAAACTACCTCTTGTACCCCATGCTGACACCACCAAGCGCAGAGGGTTCAGCGCTGCTACAACAGCAGCGCCTGTCACGCCCAACACTGCTACCAGTAGTAAATCCCAAGGAGGGTTGACCTTCCCCTGACCAACCCGCATCGGATGCACACCACCCCCTCACCTTATAAATAGCCCCTTGGATACACTAGATGAGGCATCTATGTATTGTTAACTTGCCCATTTACTTTGAGTCATATTATTTACCTATTCACTGTTGATTGCTTAGCTTATCTTTGGATTAGTATCTCTCAGCTTGGTCTGTACCTGCGCTGAGAATACTATATTATCCATATAGTGACTCGTCCTTATAGGGAACATAGTGGGCTTATAGACCCTAACGGTACATTGGCGCCATCTTTGGGAAATCTATAAACCTCTATTCCCATTCTCCTACCAAAAATTCGTTAGATATACTTCGCATTCCGATAACTAAAATGGTTGTCACAACCAGAAGAGCGGAACAAGCCAGGGCCGTTACCCCCGACGGGCACGTTCGAACAGTGCACTCCAACTCCCCGCCTTCAAGCACTCAGCCCCAGCTGAGCGACCAGCTGTCGAGACTCTTCCTCCGGTACTACAATCTGTCAGCCCTCAGGTACCAGCCGCTGGCGCAAGAACAGCACAACCAAGTCATCACGCACCTATGCGCGAAATGCAAGGCGAAAATCTAGTCGCAGCCTCAGACCAACCCCCATCGCCAGGAGTACATTTCGGAATGCCTTTCCACATGGCAGCTCCACCCGTCATACAACCTACCCGTCAGCCGCAACCGGCCCAAAGTCAGCCGGTAGCGATGTTCAACGAACATCGAGTTCCCAGGGTCGCCCAATACCCCTCAGGACCGTACACTCATAACGTTGCTGCTCCCTTTCCTCAACCTTATTTAGCTGGATTCCCTTTTCATGGTTACGCTGCCCAACCTCATAACATAGCAATCCATAACATGGCCATCCCACAACCCCAAGGGTCCTGTCAAAATCCTGGTCAACCACCATATGTCGCACAACAAGCTCCCAATCACGCCCCAGCTCTATCCTACTCTATTGAAGCCCCACATGTGCCTCACATGAACCGACATGCCCACAACCACAACATAAGGATAACGCATGCTCATACGTCAGGACGCAACAAACCCTTGACCGACATCTTGAGGCTAACTCCCATTCCCCTCGGTTTCAAGGGCCCATCCAACATCGCCACTTATGTGGGGAACGCCGATCCTTTCGAATGGATCCAAAAATTTGAGGCAGTAATGACCCTTCACGGCGAAACTGACCTTCTCATGTGCAGAACCTTGCCTGCGCTGTTGGGAGGGAGAGCGCTGACATGGTACACCACCCTACCGACAGGTAGCATCGCAACTTAGGATGATTTGGCAAGCAAGTTCCAATTTCACTTCGCAACCAGTCGCCCAGTGCCGAAGTCCGTACACTCCCTTGAAAAAATCCGACAGCAATCTGGGGAGTCCCTTAGATTCTTTCTAGACCGCTTTGACAAAAAGGCTTTGCAAGTTCAAGGCCTAGACCCAAAGGTACAGGTAAATATATTCCTTTCGGGTTTGCGACAAGGAGCGTTCGCCTACGAACTCGCTCGCCATGAAATTACTGACTTAGAAGAAGTCCGGAAGGTCGCCCAGGAGTACATGAGAGTTGAAGAGTACAAAGGGAGTCGAGCTGAAGACGCCCACAGTCAAGAAAAGGCGGTCAGTAAAAACAAGAACCAAGTTGAAGAAAGCAGGAAGGGAAATAATTCAGCTAAGTATGCGAGCCGCCCATCAGGCCGTGACCAATCTGGACGCCACTCACATAGCGTCCTACAAACAGAATACAAGGAAGAACCTAAGAGTAACCAACGTCCCTAGTATCCAACCAAAGAAGCCGCCGCGTACTGCAAGTTTCACCGCAGTAATGGTCACAACACTGAGGAGTGCAGACACCTCAAAGATGAAATTGACGAGCTCATCAAAAGCGGCACTCAGAGGCGAGGAGGTGAAGGTGCACGCCCTGCTAGAACCGGAAGGTGATACCATGAGCGTAGCAAATCGCCGGAAAGAAGAAGAACCAATCAGTCAGGATATCGATCCCGCCATGAACGGGACAGGAGAGAAGACTCTCCAAGGAATCGTAGAATGCAAACGAGCCCGAACCGTAGGGAAAGACGGGAGGAAGAAGGTGAAGATTCAGCAGTCCTCAAACATGGAATGATAAGCATGATCTCAGGTGGATTGTGTGGTGGAGGGGAAACGACGAATGCCAGGAAGAAACACTTGAAGCAGTGCTTGGCGGTTACGGGCAAAATCATCAGCAAAGTTAAAGTCGACTCGAGTCCAACCAGGCCCAAAATTGTATGGGACAGCAGCGAGTTGGGCGATGTCCTTCCAGGACATGATGACCCTCTTGTCATCCATGGAATAACTGCCAACTTTGGCGTTAATCGCGTGTTTGTAGATCATGGCAACTCGGCTGATATCTTATTTTTACAATGCTTCAGGGCGCTAGGATTAGTGGTTCATGACTTAACCCCAGTCGCGGGAGAACTTTTAGGCTTCAATGGTACCACCTCCAAGCCGCTGGGGGTGATTAACTTGCGCCTCTCTCTTGGAATGCCGCCCACCTCACGATCGACAGACATCCAGTTCCTAGTACTTGACACCCCGTCAGCGTACAATGCCATCCTTGGCAGGCAGATGTTCGCCGCCTTCGAGGCGAGCGTCTCACACCCACACTTGGCGATGAAATTCGTCGCCAGAGATAATAAAGTTGCAATGGTGAAAGGAGACCAGTTAGTAGCCAGAAACTGCTATAATATATCCTTAAGACCAATGACCAGAGTTACTTTCAAAGATCAGCAACTACCCCAACAACTAATACCCCCGCCAGTCGAAGGAAGCCCCGCCAAAAGGGAAGGAGCGCGACCAGTGTTTCTTAGTTGAAATCCAAGAAAGGAATGATCCCCCGGAGGCGCTTGGGAAATCACCAGGAATTTTGAAGGGAAAGATCGGGTCCTTTGAAGAACAGGCGTTGGAAGCAAGAACGCCAATAATGGAAGCCTCACCCCAGACCGGGAATGACCGTACGGGATAGCCGACAAGCTAGGGAAAGAAGCTTGAGCCCTCAAAGCATGGGAGGGAAAAGCAATACCAAGGGCATTAAACGCAGATAAGCTTGTGAAGTATTTCAGTTGAACTATCACGTAACATTTCTTGCACTCTTTTTGGAACCTATGTAGCATTTCTTGCACTCTTTTTTAAGCCTATGCTTTTTTCAATGAGCTTTACTAGGGAAGGTTTTTAATGAGGCAAAGTTTCACATCTTCAATTAATACGATCGTTAATTTACCAACTGTGTCAAAATAAACATGATTAAACGGGACAGTTCTCACCCCGTCGTAGTTGGACTGGGACGGTTATCACCCCCATCCAACGCCAAACTAACGGGGCGGTTCTCACCCCCGTCGTAGTTGGACTGGGACGGTTCTCACCCCCATCCAACGCCAAACAAATGGGACGATTCTCACCCCTGTCGTAGTTGGACTGGGACGGTTCTCACCCTCATCCAACGCCAAACTAACAGGATGATTCTCACCCCCGTCGTAGTTGGAATAGGAAGGTTCTCACCCCCATCCAACGCCAAACTAACGGGACGGTTCTCACCCCGTCGTAGTTGGACTGGGACGGTTCTCACCCCATCCAACGCCAAACTAACGGTACATTGGATTGGAACAGAACGTTTCTCACCCCCAGCCAACTGCAAAATAATGGGACGATTTTGCCTGAGTACGCCCAATCATGATAAGAACACAATATTGTTTAAAAGAATTTGCGGGTTGGTGGAAAGGAAAAGGAAATTCATTAATGACTAAAAAAGTGCAAACCCGCGGTTGACATGCCAACCACAACCAAAAGGTAAAAGATTAATACTTATATCTAAGTCTACAAATCAAGATTGGCGGTCATCAGCCGTGACGTTCTCTTTAATAGCTTCGTGGGCCAGTTCAGTAGCGGCCTTCTCAGTACCCTCCAAAACCTGCTCCGACTCAACTGTTCCGGCAACGCCGCCCCCACTCGCCATAATTGGGCCAGTCAGAATCTCGGTAACAGGCTCGTTTAGCATGCCACGCCCAGCGTCACCTCCCCCTTGATTATCTTCACTGTCGGCGTCACTAGCTGGGAGGACTCCACACGCACCTTCGTCGTCATCAGTCTCAGGCGCCACCTCTATCACCTTCACAATGTCGCCCTCAAGGCGCTCAATTATCTTATTGTCCTCAACATCAGAATCAGGAGTGAACCCGGTCAAATCAGCGCCAAGATACCTAACAGAAACTTGCCGAAGGGCGTTGTTAAAGGAATCATACATAATGTTAGCCAGGGCTTCCTCTAACTCTTCCACCCGCCTAGTAGTTTTGTTATAACGTTCATCCTTGGCGTGGAGACTCCCTTGTGCGGTAAACAAGTTAGCCGACAATTGGTCTTTCTCTGCCTGAAGATCTTCCTTCTCTTTCTTGATCTCCTCCAATGACTTGGTCAACTCATCTTTATCAGTTGATCACCGCTTAGCCTATCCTTTCGCCTTCTTCAGCCGCCCAGTCAAGGATTTATTCGAAGCTCTCATATTAGCAACCTTTTTACCAAGGCACCCCACATCAGCGGTAAGGCCATCCACCTGTCGCCCAAACTCCTCAAGGCGTTCCTCCTTAGCGGAGCATCGTTCATCAACTGCAAGGGCGATCTCTTGCATTCCTAAGATACGACCAATAACCACTTGGGTACAACTCATAAATTGCTGACGATCCATCCGCTCGGACACAACCATCTTAGGGTGCCCAATGTTAGGAAACCCTTTTACAAGGTTCCTCTCTGATAGCTTCAGGGCCCTAGCAATGGGGATTTCAGCAGCGGTAGAACCTGGCATGCCAGATATCACACGAGGCTCTCCATCCTCAGAAGTACGGTCAACCGCCTGACTACCCTCGCACTGCTCACCACCCGACAGCACCTGGCGTGGCATCTTGGAAGGTCTAGGCGGAGTCACGTCTCCAGTTGCGCCCCATTTCAGACCAGACCCCCTGTGAGATGGCGACCCTGACCCCAACGTTGACTCACTCGCAGAGGAATTTCCCACCACGCCAGTTGAATCCTTGATAATAGGTCGATTGACTCTCTTCGCCAGTTCCCCAGCGGGAATATCAGCGGCAGAGCGGACTTTCTTCTTCGTCGCCTGTACTTCTTTGTCCTTTCCCTTGTCCATGTCTTTCCTTTTCAAAGGAAGGTTGGGTTGAGCTTGGGAAGGTACGCCTTGTTTGGCTTTGAGCTTGGCAGCCGCTTGACGTGCAAGTTTCAGCGTTTCCATCGGCAAGCTTCCAACTACAAAACAAGAAAAACAAACGTGAGTACAGACAATCATTAATCAGGACAGTCGCAAACAACGTAAAGCGCCATCACACCTCCATGACACAACACTTGCTTGGAAGGCCACCGGTCAAGACCCCCCTTTTACCTCCACAAACCAGTCAACTGTACATGCCTTCTTAGGAGACAAGGTCCGCAAAGCAAACGAATACTGGCCAGCGGGCGTCTCGTAGTGGGTTTTAGTCCAATATAGGGGAAATCTGCACTCCCTACTCGCCTGATCAAGAAAAAAAGGAAGTTTCCCATCGCCCAACACTGGCTCAATCTAGAAAAAAGTATGCCTCCAGTTCTTGTACGAGTTGGCGTACTGGGCAAAAATTGATCCCATCTCATTACCCGCCTTTAATGAAACCCACCCAAGCTTCTTCTTGGAAGGCGACACCTGGAAGCAATAAAAGAACAATCGTACGGAGTACTCCCATCTGAAATATCGGCATATACTCTCAAAAACCCGAACGAACGCCCAAGCATTTGGGTGCAGTTACGATGGTGCAACCTGTAGGTGGGACAATACGCCCATCTCAAATTCAGACAATGGATATCTCACTTTTTGATCTGTAAAATGGGTCTTGTACACCACGAACCGCTATCGAGACCTCGCCGCACTATGAGGCGTGTCACAAACGCAATGATCATTCCTGACGGCGAACGTCTGCCATTTCGCCTCGTGTGCACCATTCTCAGTAATAGTGAAGCTAGTTTCGGTTCGGTAGTCGCAGTACAAGATGTCCCCATTAACATAACTCGATGTCGAAGAAGCCACCACCGGGTCTACCTAACTCCTCGCCTCGAGGCACTCGTCCAACTGAGGAACCACCATAAGCCATGAAAGTATCTTCAAGTCCTACCTGGGAGCGACAAACACACAATCAATCCCCAAATACTTCACCAACGCCAAGAATACCACTGCGAAGGAAACCCCCATATCGCCCTATAGGCACTCTCGCGACCACCGACAGCCCCTACACCAAACAGAATCAAAAGACTTAACATAACAATTAACTCACCATCAGAATCAGATGCGCCCGAAGAACTCGAAGAATAAAAACCGGAATAGCTTAGGTTGGAGGGCCACCAGGTAGGCGGTATCTTATAAAGTCCTATGTCTTCAAAAATGGCATCCCATACGCTATACCTTACAAGTTGACCATCCTCTGGGTGGTATCTACCCAGTCGGTTCTCTGTGGACTCGTCATACATACGGCGGTGGAAAGATTGAGGAATAAGAGGAATTTGGCCATGAGATGTGCGAAGGGCAACCGAAGAAGGGCAATGCTTGTAATAATACTCTAAAGGACAGTTTTGCGGCAGGCGATTAATATTGGATAAGGGTCGAATATGTCGCCCAGCCCCAAATTTCGAACGCCGAGAGATGCGACGACGAGAATTGGCCCTCCGGCCGTGAGAACAACCAGGAGGCCTAGAGGGATTCCTGTATGAAGAATGAGGGCTAACCCCCTCAGCTGATCCTCCTGACCGCCGTCTCCCAGACAAACGCCCGCCAGATCTAGAATCTCCCTCCCTAATCCCCCTATGGCGTTCACTATAAAGACCAGAACATGACGCCTCACCAACATACGGAAGGACGAGCCCTAAAGCTCTTTCGGGTAGGAGATTTTGAATCTCCTCTTCGCTAAAACCCAGAAGTTTGGGTATTTTTCCATGAGGTAATTTCTCAACCCCTGGAACTAAAGGACGATTCGGGGCACGACTAGCAAGATACTCCTGCGTAGCTGGCCCTACCATACTATCATTCAATACGTCAAAGGCTTCATGAAACTCTTCCTCCTTAACTTCCACTTCCAACTCAGGCAATATCAGACCAGGGATGGGCTCTATGAACTTAACCATCGCAAGAAAAAGGTAGAAGGAAAGAAGAACCAAAGAAACACAAAGAAATGACAAAGGAGGAAGCCAGAAACACTGTACCTGGGTATTGTAGAGGATGAAGAAAAGAAGACCGGCACTAGCACACTCACGTAAAGAAGGAAAACAGGTGGGAACAGTGTAGAATCAAGATCGCATAAAGAAGATCCCCAAGGAAGGGTTTCCCCTCTTTTAAATAGGAAGAAGAAGAGGGGGACGATGAACACATGTAAGGCCCCTCTCATCTGACCGTAGGATGGCACAACCGACATATAACGGGCGGCTGTGATGAGGGTCAAAACGGTAATTTAAAAGGGGACAGGTCACCCCTCTTCTCACATCACTTTAATACACCGTCCCTTGCGACGCTTGAATGCCTGCAATAAATTGCAATGACAGAAATCCCATCATGATTACTCCTCGAAAACCGAAAAGACACCTGAGCGTGTCAGAGGAACAACCTTTTTTCAAAAAACCAATCACTCATGTTGCCAAGAGGGCAGCATTAAATGTATGTTGCGGCCGTCGAAGGAACTACTAGCGCCTATTGGTTTTGTGTCGCCAAGCAAGGCAACGTCAAGGCCTATCTACCTTGACACCAACCTACGCTTGCTACCAAGCGGGGGGGCTCCTGTTCCGGATGGCCCAATAAGGACCTGGCCCAACGGTCAGGGCCCAACCGCCGTGTCAGGTATCCACGTCAGCCCTACCAGCTGGGGTGATACCGACTTCCCAACATGGCGACTCCCCCAAAGAGAGACACCAAAGTATCCTACCTTGAAACCATAACCCCCGAAGGCAGTCGCCCCAGATGCCATAAGAGGAAATTACCTCCTGTACCCCATGCTGACACCACCAGGCACAGAGGGTTCAGCCCTGCTACAACGGCAGCGCCTGTCACGCCCAACACTGCTACCAGTAGTAAATCCCAAGGAGGGTTGTCCTTCCCCTGACCAACCCGCATCGGATGCACACCACCCCCTCACCTTATAAATAGCCCCTTGGATACACCAGAGGAGGCATCTATGCATTGTTAACTTGCCCATTTACTTTGAGTCATATTATTTACCTATTCACTGTTGATTGGTTAGCTTATCTTTGGATAAGTATCTCTCAGCTTGGTCTGTACCTGCGCTGAGAATACTATACTATCCATATAGTGACTCGTCCCTATAGGGAACATAGTGGGCTTATAGACCCTAACGGTATAGATACATACATATTTTTCTCTAAGAGATTCGTAAATAACACACTTATAATGCACTACACTTGTTTGTTAATTCTCTTCAATGCACCTTAGGCAATCCAGCTCTTAATTAATTTTACTTTTCTCAACATATATTTTACATAAATTATTGAATGCTCTTAAATTAACTATACCATGATGCGAAAGTGTAAGGGAGTTACTGTAATTGGTAGGTCTAAAGACAGAGTGGAAAAACTGAAAATTAGAAAGTGAAATATATTATCTTCGCATATAATTTTCCAGCTATTGTGTTATGTGGATTTTTCTTAAATGAGTGGAATGTTTATTACATATAATTAATTATATTTTATATCAAAATAATAAAAAATATAGGGCACGATTATTTTGCATCACCATAAGAATAAAAATCTTAACAAATTATTATTGCCTGAAATTGTGAAATTATTATTATTCTTAACTATAGGTCTCAAAATTCTGAGTATTAAGAATGGAAAAAATAACAAAAGAAGAATCACCTTTATATGACTATTGATTATTATTTTTTATGTTAAGTTGAAGCTTTTTTTTTCTTTTCTTGTTTATATTTCTTTTGTTTTTTAATGCTTTTAAAAAAAATTAATTTTTTTTCCTAAGGCATTGCCCAACCCCACCACTAAGTGTGTAGACATAAATAAAAAAATTTGGGTTCGCCACTGACCCACACCTTTGACCTTTATATTTTTTTATCCACTCTCTCTCCTATTTTATTTATATCTTTCTCTCACTTAAAATGACACAACTTTACATCCTTTAAAATCATACACTTTTCCCTTAAGTTAATCCTAATAACTTAAGCCATATTCTTTTTAAGTTAGCATGAAGTAACTATTATCTCCTGTAACCAAGACTTATATTTTCTTTAAATATAATAAATTTTTATCACTTAAATTAAGGAATTTTTTTTTATGTTATTGTAGATAAGTTATATTATGTTAGTGAAATAAAATTATAAGAGGGTACTTACAAAGAAAAAAATTATAAGAGGGACCCACAAACAATTGAAGAGAGAAAAATAAAGATGAGACCCACCTTTGTTATAATTTAGGAAAATTGGTTATCTCATGTTCAATGAGATAAATATAACTCTTAAATTAATAATTATTGATGTCCATTTAATTCTTTTAAGCTTATATAAAAGTATTTTTTATCTTGACATTAAACTTTTCTTTTGTATAAAATAATAATAACTTGATTATGTGATTCCTATTTTAATTGTAATTGTGACAACTAAACAGAACTACTTTAACGAAATAAAAAGAAGAAGCAATTTGCTGATTTTTTCTTGCTCATTGAACTAAAGTGGCGGTTTTCCAGTTCTTACGAATATTGTTGGTGTGTCCATGATTAGGGTTTGTCAACAATACAAACAAAAAACAACAAAGAAAAGAAAAACAGACGAGTTTAAACGCTAATGTGCTTTACAAAAAACCCTAAACCCAAAAACAGTCCACGCATGTTTGGTACTATATCGTTGGAATCTATAAGCCCATTATGTTCCCTTTGGGAGGGGGGGGGGGTTGTCACTGTATGGATGATACCTCTAGCTTAGGTAAAGACCAGGCTAGATGGTATGATTCCAAGTATAACAAGTTAATAACAATGGAGGAATGATGGTTAAATATGTGACTTAATAGAAATGGGCATAATAACGATACATAAGATGCTCTGCTTGGTATGCCTCTGGGGCTATTTATAAGGGAAGATTATGTGTTGTCTGGTGCAGGTAGGCGAGGAGAGGTAAACTATCCTCGGGATTCGCTATGCTGCCTGGCGTTGGGCGTGGCAGGCGCTGCTATGATAGCAGCGCTGCATCCTCTGCGACTGGCGATGTCAGCAGAGGACAAAAGGCAGTTTCCCTATATGGAGCCTGCGGCGGTCACCTTTGTGGGTTAGGACCCCAAGACAGGACATTTTAGTGTTACTCATAGGGCCAACCGCTACGTGCGAAGCTGGGGTGAGATCCTATGCTGCCCTTAGGGCTGACGTGGATAGGGGGTGGAACTGGGCCTGAGTTGCTGGGTCATTTCATGTTGGGCCATCCGGAACAGGAGCCCCCCCAGCTTGGTAGCAAGCGTAGGTTGGTGGCAAGTTAAATGTCTTAGGCGACACATGTCTGGCGACCTGTAAGATGATGAGAGAAAGGGAACCCAGGAGGGAGAGACACCTTATTTTCGTCCCGGGTGGTAGACAATGCCCCAGGCGGTTAGCACTGCCTGGATAGTAGTGAGGCGTAGCGATGGAGGGCCTTTATTGGGTTACGGTCCTTAGATGAGATATTTCTGTGTCTTTATTGGGGTGGGGCATCATTACGGTAAGTTACTTGTGGCGATCCCAGAACGGTTAGTAGGTTCGGATCTTATACGTGGGCGATGGGTTGACGATCCATCACCCAGTTTCTCCTTGTGAATTTGGGGTTACTGACGGTTTGGTTTCTTGACACGTTTCGCCTTAGTGGGAAGCCTCTGTGGCTGTGAACACGTGTCCCTGATAGGAAGGGGTGTCTGTTCGCTTTTCGATGAGGTGTAATGATGGGGAAAACCTATCATTACCTGCAGGAAACCCAAACGTCAGGGCGCGGGGCACATTTATGAGATATGAAAGCTGTCTCGTCCCTCTGTCGGTGAAGACGAGGACTCAGCTGTGATCAAGCATGGCGTGATAAACATGATTTCTGGAGGACTTGGCAGAGGCGGGGTAACAGTCAACGCCCGAAAAAGACACTTAAAATAGTGTTTAGCAGTAACTGGCAAAGTCATCAGCAAAGCCAAAACTGATGGAGGCCCAGCCAAACCTAAGATCGTCTGGGATTTCAACGAGTTGGGCGACATCCTCCCTGGGCATGACGACCCCTTATTCATGCAAGCAATAATCGCCAACTGGAGTGTCAACCGCGTAACCACAGCTGAGTCCTCGTCTTCACCGTCACGCCGCCAGGACCTGGTAGCTGAGGACCTATAGATTGTAGTACTGGGGAGAGGGCTTCGACAGCTGCCCGCTCGGCTGGGGCCGAATGCATGGATGGAGGGGAGTTAGATTGCACTGTTTGTACATGTCCCTCTGGAGTTACAACCCTAGCCTGTTCTGCTCGCCGTGTTGTAACGACCATGTTGGTTTCCAGAAGGTGGAAAGCGTCTTGTAGATCTTTGGTAGGAGAATGGGAATAGAAGTTTATAGATTTCTCACAGACAGCACCAATGTACCGTTGAAATCTATAAGGCCACTATGTTCCCTTTGGGGGGGGTTGTCAGTGTATGGATGATACCTCTAGCTTAGGTAAAGACCAGGCTAGATGGTACGATTCCAAGTATAACAAGTTAATAACAATGGAGGAATGATGGTTAAATATGTGACTTAATAGAAATGAGTATAATAACGATACATAAGATGCTCTGCTTGGTATGCCTCTGGGGCTATTTATAAGGGAAGATTATGTGTTATCTGGTGCGGGTAGGCGAGGAGAGGTAAACTCTCCTCTGGATTCGCTATGCTGCCTGACATTGGGTGTGGCAGGCGCTGCTATGATAACAGCGCTGCATCCTCTGCGACTGGCAATGTCAACAGAGGACAAAGGGTAGTTTCCCTAAATGGAGCCTGCGGCGGTCACCTTTGTGGGTTAGGACCCCAAGACAGGACATTTTAGTGTTACTCATAGGGCCAACCGCTACGTGCAGAGCTGGGGTGAGATCCTATGCTGCCCTTAGGGCTGACGTGGATATGGGGTGGAACTGGGCTTGAGTTGCTGGGCCATTTCATGTTGAGCCATCCAGAACAGGTACATAGTATAGGATAAAGTCTGATGGTATAAGATCTGATTAAATTTTAATACTTTCAACATTTGACATCATATTGTGTAAGATAATGTCATCCAATGTTTGGTAATACACGGTACAATACTAGATAGGTTAAAAATAAATATTTGTCAAAAATACCTTTTAATAATGAATTTACATAATTCTTCCAAATATATCAGCATATTATTTTTTTTATAGAAATCTATAGATTAGTGTGTCCAAAATATATATTAACTTTTATAAAAATAAAAATCTCGAATATTTTAAAAAAATTATATATTGAAAAATTATTTTTTATTTTAATATATTAATATTAAAATAATATATTAATTATTGAGAATTGCATTGGTTAATACATCAACTCCTTATTAGGCCTAATCCTATCCTTCTAGTTCCGATTAAGTTATACATCATTTTAATATATAAAGAGATTCTGCTATATAAGTTTATATTATACGATACAATAATCACACCAAATAACTAAAAATATCATTATCCTTAATACATTGCATTCATTCCATTGTTGTTTTTTTCCTAAAAATAATTAAAAAAAAATCATCTACCAGAGTCAGATTTGGTCAACGACCTTAACCTCACAAAAAACTTGGCTTTCTTGTCCCAGTTATTCGACCCATGTTGTTGTTGTTCCTTCCTCTTCTTCCCGCTGAACGTATCCCAATTCTCCGGCGACCCCATCAGCAGCACACTCTCCGGCGACCTCACTCCCACCGCCACCGCCGTCTCCTCATTATCCGTAGGGTCGGCGGTGGCTGCAACAGCCACCATCCTGGCCTGCATGGCGGACACCACCTCCCTCATCGCCACGTCAGCATCCCCTCTGTTCCTCAACAAAATCTCTCCCACGTGTGCCGGCGTGAGGGACCCACCTGAGCGAATGCACCCCTCAACAGCCTCGAACATCACGTGCGACTCAACCCCTAAGTAGTTCCTCGCCAACTCTTTAAACGCATGCACCCCGCACGTGCCGAGGCTCACGTGCACGTCCATGCGCCCGCACCGAACCAACGCCGGGTCCACGCTGTCGCGGTGGTTGGTCGTGAACACCACCAGCCTCTCCTCCCCGCAGCACGACCACAACCCGTCCGTGAAATTCAGGAGCCCCGAAAGCGTGACCCGTCCGGTTTCCTCACAACCCGAAGAAATCGACGCCGTTTTCTCCTTTCTCACTTTAGACGACAATTTGTTAGCCATTTTCTTCGCCGTTCTGTCCGCTGTTAAATTAAAGTCCACTGAACAATCGATGTCCTCGATCACGATTATGGAACGGTTCGTCGTTTGGATTAACAGCGAACGAAGCTCAGAGTTGTCGTTCACTTTGGTGAGTTCCAAGTCGTAAACATCGTAGCAGAGGAAATTCGCCATAGCTGCAATGAGGCTAGATTTACCCGACCCGGGTGGGCCGTGAAGCAAGTACCCGCGCTTCCAAGCCCGCCCGACCCGGTGGTAAAACTCCTTGCCGTTTGAGAAAGCTGTTAGGTCGTTTTTAATCTGCTTCTTCAGCTCCGGTTCTAGGGCTAGGGTTTCGAATGTTGATGGGTGGCGAAACGGGACCGAGACCCAACCCGATTCGAAGGATCCGGATCCGTTGTTGTTGGTGAAGAGCCTGCGCTCGCGGGACACGCGCTCGAACTCCTCGGCTCGTGCGGTCACGTGAGCGAGGTAAGGCGAAAGAAGCGCGTGGCGGTGGCGTTTAGGGAGGCGGAGGGTGAAGCTGCGCTTCTCCTCGAGGGAGTCTTGCACGGTGTCGACGTGGTGGGTCCAGGAAACGCGGTGGCCGTGGAATGCGTCGTGGACGGTGTGGTTCGGCGCGACGGCGAAGGAGATTCGGTTGGAGGAGGGTGAACGGGAGAGCGTGAGGCGGCGGCACGCCGCCGCGGGGGAGTGGTTCGCGGCGTTGAGGTAGAGGTGGACGTGGCGGTAGAGATCGTTGAGGTCGACGCCGCAGTAACCGTTGAACTCCGGGATCTCGAAGTATGAGTATGGAGAAAGCAAATCTTGCAGCGATTCGTAAAGAGAGTGAAGCAGAGAGAGAAGCTGTGATGGTAAGACGTTTTGGAGAACTGTGAGTAACCCTAACAGTGACCACATTTGTGATAATATCTCCATTTTTTTTTTTTTTTGATGTTTCTCTCTCTGTTTTGCTGTTTTGTTTGTGTGTGTTGGTTTGGGATTTTTTTGTTGTGTCTGTTGTGAATTGGTGATTGAGTTTGAGGAATTGATGGAAGTGGAAAATGGAATGAGAATGGTTTCTTTTTTGGGGTTCTTATACATTGCATTAAAGCAAGAACAGAGTCTGGTAAAGAATAATGTTTTGGGTTTGGGATGAAAAAGAAGCATTAAGCATATAGCAGATTAGGAAAAGTTAAAGGTAAAGATGATTAAGCCGACCACTTTACTTTTTTGCTTTTGCTTTGTTTCGTTTGTAGACATGGGTTTGATTGTTGTTCATGAATCATGGCCATAGCCTCATCTCTAAAATGTGGGTTACACATACACTGCCATACGTACAGAATCTCAGAAAATGTAAATTTTTGTTAGCCAAAGGTTCTCTCTTTCATTTTGTTGCTTGTTTTTACCTCTGAATCACTTGGATGGTGCACTTCTTTTTGTGGGCTCAAAAACCAAAATCACAGAAAAATGCAAGTTTTTTTCAGCTTCAACCTTTCAATTGTTAATTTGTTTTCTTTTCCTGGATTATTTTGTGCTTATTGTATGACTATGGTGTATTTACTTGTTAAGGGATGCATTAAACTTTATTGATATTCGTCAAAATTCAATCAATTTTCACAAGCATCTTGGTGTTGGAAGTTGTAACTAATGCCCATAATTGTACATTGCACACACGCCCTAGCTAGCTTTAGTAAAGTTCTTCAAGAGATAATAGGAGCAATGTGCACAGTGGCACGCACGCAAACACACGGGGTAAGTGTGATATGGAGGGGATCTTGTTGAGTAGAAACTGCTTTTTGGTTCTTTCTTGACAAATCACACTTTATCTTTTTAACTTCTTTGTTGTTGTAATTTGCAATTTCCAAGGTCAGAGAATGTTCTTATGAATTATTTTAAGTCATCAGTCACTCATCATGAGTACCAGTAGAAGATGATAATGAGGGGATGATGATTTTCATGTTTTTGTGTGCACCATGTTGGTTCAAATTGGTACGGATGAACCCATTGGATAAATTTTAAATTCCCATTGGATAAATTTTAAATTCATTTTATGATTACTTTTTTACCTCTGTACTTAAGGGGCTGTAGGTCATTGCAGGTGATGTGGTTAGATTTCAATGCACAAGTATTAAGTATCTAATAATAGATTGTAACTAAAATGCCGATTGAAAGACTGAGTTGCTGAATTGGTTGGGCATTTCTATGTTTTGAACTTTTCATTACATTATTGTAGGCTTTTACTTATTGGCATGCATGGTGGTGGGAGGGTCTATGAGATTGAGATGTATAGACCTTAAAGTTATGGTATTCTTTCTTCTGCATTACATTTCTTTTATATCTTTACATGCTTGTGCTTTTGAAACAAAGTTTCATTTATGCTTCTTTACAGAAAATTGTCTAAATCTCCTTTACTAAAACAATGCAATTTGCACCTTCAGATTGTAATCCTATGGTGTTTGGCTGTCGTTCTTATCAAATCTTTGTTGCCCCTTCTATGGTTTTAGGTATCTGCATATAAAATGGTTGAAATTTTGAGAAAGGGAACATGGAAAGAGAAAATAAAAGGAGGAGAAAAAGAAAAAGAGGCATGTGTATGGCATTAAAAGCCACGAATATGGAGGATGGGCAAAAATTTCAGTGTAGGTCAGCCTCGAGAGAAAGCTCTCCATAAATGGGGGTATCAAGAATAAAGCCAAAAAGAGGATTCTCCCTGGAATGTCAATAATCAAATGGATCATATTCCATCTATGTAAAGGGTTCCAAGATCGAATCAAGAGAACGGATCAGACTATTAAGTATAGCAATGTTATCTGTCGCGGTTCTAAATCAAACCATAGTTAAGGTGTGCTAGAATGAGAGATTGCACTTCACCTATATAGTATAAGCTTAGTTAACTATGTCGTGGCCATCCATTAGTGTAGGTCAGCCTTGAGAGAAAGTTATGCTTAAATAGTGGCATCAGAATAAAGCCAAAAGTGGGTTCTCCCTAGAATGTAAATTGATCAAATGGATCACACTCCATTCATGCATAACAGCTTTTTACAAGTGATTCATCAAGAAATGGATCAGACTATCGAGCTCAGTAGTATTATCATGCCATTAGATACCAAGGGGTAGAATGAAAGATTGCACTTCACATATTTGTTGTTTAGCTTGGCTTTTTATATCGAGATAACCTATTAGCCATCTTCATTATCCATTCTTTTTTATTATTCATCAATGCATAGAATACCTATGATATTTGTAAGCAGGGCTGGTCATGTAATCCTCTTTAACTTAACTCCTAAATAAAAAATATAATTGTTAGGATAAACCAACGTTTATTTTCATTTAGTCATTGACTTATTATAAAAGATATAGAAAAAGTGTATGTCTTTTTAAAGGACATA
The DNA here is from genome assembly GCF_033153095.1 of Gastrolobium bilobum. NCBI lineage: Eukaryota > Viridiplantae > Streptophyta > Magnoliopsida > Fabales > Fabaceae > Gastrolobium > Gastrolobium bilobum. The sequence continues at coordinate 120,952 of NW_026896411.1, read as the reverse complement.
AGCTTAGGATTTTTTAAAAGAGAGATAGACACAAAGAGGTGTGAGTCTTGCCGAAAACAATAAAGACGAGAGAAATAAATGTGTGGTTTTATCTCTTTGTGTCTATCTTTCTCTTAAAAAGAGATAAGTTTATAGGACATGCTTTTCCCAAAGGATATTCTATACATAAAAATTCTTAAAAAGAGTAAAAAATTAGATTGATCTTATGTGAAAATTAAAATATCCATTTTCGGGTTAGTATAAAAATGTAAATATTCCAACTACATAATTAGATCTGTTCCGAGTAAGAGAAATATGAGACTATTAAAGATCAGTTTGACTGAAAGCAGAAAGATTTTTATCGTACTTAATCTGCACATAAACTCATACTTAAGACACCTTAATTATGGAGTTGATTTACCTTGACTTGGAGCTATTTCTAAATTATGACGTGAAACAAACTTAGAAATAATAAATTATACCGGCACTAGATTTACCTTTCGATATTACGAATTTAAGATTCATTAGACTTGATTCTTTGACCGTTTTGTTGGAAAAAGAGTAATTCTTTAGAAAATGTAAAAGACTTCTTGATCTCTTCCGCAAAGTATGCAAAGACCGTGATAAGAGGTCGTTGCGACGAGTAGGCAACTAAAATTTTATTTACACAAAATAAAAAAAATGAACTTATCATTATTTTATTTAAATTAAAAATACTTTTTTATTTTATTTTTGAATCTGGTCTTTTAAAATTGAAATTGGGTTTGGAAGTTTGATTGTGCACTAATGGTGAAATTTAATTCCAGCATTTATGTAAACTATTAATAAATTTTAAAAATATACGTTTTACTCCTAGAATAAAATAAAATAAAATAAAATGAAACCATAAATAATTTTTAAAGAAAATTAAAGTATGAAAATTAAATTTTGATTTGAGACGAGAGATCTCCATCCTATGTATCAAGCAAGAAGAAACTCAAAACCACTTTGTTCTTAAAAAAAATAATTACAGTTGGATTAATTTTAATTTTTTTTGAAAAGGATTTATATTTATATATATATATATATATATATATATATTTTTTTTTTTAATTTTTTGTAACATTTTCAATTTGTTTATTTTTTTTGAAAAAAATACTTATTTTAAATTTTACCTTAAATGCCAATTATTTCGGTAATCAAAAGATTTACCTCAACACTGGAAAATAAAAATAAAAATGAAACATAGATTTATAAAACTACATCAAGGCTCGCCAGTTATCATAATGCAGACATATATGAATAGTACATCATATTAGATCAATCTCCAGCCATTCAAGTTAATGAATAAAAAATATTAAGAGATCCAAATCAATGTAGCCCCTGAATAGTTGAAAACTCGAGGAAGATTGGGAAGGAAATCAATGGTGAACACTCACTGATGTTGACGTAATGTGCTTGAGTAAGGCAGTGATTGGCATAAAAAATGTGACGACAGAAAACACTGCTTTGCTCCAATTGCCAGCCTTGCAAGATGGACATGTGTTTTATAACAGTGGATATTAGCTTAGACCCACTTCAACAAAGGGTGGCCTTGGGTCCACGTCCAAAGAGAGCAGCGAGACGGCCCAAAATATTTAGCAGGCTATGTGAATCACTGAAACACTTTGGACTGGTCAAGTAGTGCCTCTCACAATCCAATCGCACTGTTTTACCTTGGATTTATTTATGCTAGATTTGAAAGGAGCTGATTTGGTTCCGACTTCCGAGGATTCAAATTTTTTTTTATAGAGATATTCTAATTAGTTCATTACTTCACGATTAGTTTGATTCAGAGCGGGTTCTGGCATTAAGACTTTAAATCCCTCTCAAAGACGACACTATGAACACATGCTCTCATTCGCTCCTGCTCAGAAACTTGACGCTGTAAGAACCCGCACCGATAAATTAGGTATTTAAATAAATTAATCATGAGTTTAAGAAATAATTTCATAATTGACCTTGAATAAATATAGAAAGATTAGAATAATTATTGAGAAGGATAATTAATGCTTAAAATCGCTTTTCTGATGAAAAGTGCAGATACCGGTTCTGCTTCACGGTATAAATGCGTACCGGTGAAGTATCCCAAAAAATTATAATAAGTATATAAATGTTCCTAGAAAAATATCTAGGACCATAATATCAAGTTTGGAGTAAGAATAATGAGCGTTGATGTCAGAAATAATAGCGGGTACGTATAAAATGCGTACCGACAAAGTGCTGCGAAAATCATAATAAAAATATGATAATTCCTAGAAAAATGGCTAGGTTCAAGATATTAAGTTTGGTAGAAAATTTTTTAGCGGAGCTATTAGAACTAATACTGTTGATTAGTGGGCACACCGATATAAATTGGAAGGCACATAAACCTAGGTCATATTTCTACCATCCTCTACGTATTGTTCTTCATTGTTCATGGCTGACCAAAATACTCCGACACTATTCCATAGCCTTTTAAGCAAAGAAAACCCTAAAGACACCACCTTTTTACTTGATTCTTCCTCTCTAATCTTGTAAACACTTGAGAGCAAACTTGGTGAGGGAGAAAAACCACTTCTTGAGAGGTTCTGAGTTCTGTTTGTGGGGTTGAGAGGCTGACTTCTTGAGTTGGTGGTGTGGAAGCCATTTCCTTTGCATTTGATGCTTCAAGAAGCCATTTTGTGGAGTAAAGGACCTAACTTGTTAACCAAATTTGTGGCCTTGTTGAGTCAGAATTATAGGGTGGTGTAGAAAGCTTCAAGACACTTCATTTTTCTGTTTTCACAAGCCTTAAGGTAAACCATGATCACTTCCTTTGAAATTTTATGAACATAGCTTGTGTGTGTCCTTAAAGAGAGGAACTTTGATTGTTCAAGTTAAGGATTGTTAATCTATGTTTAATATATGGTAATAAACTTCCGTTTGTGAAGAAAATGGACTTAGAACCATTGGAGGACCCTTAAAATCGAGTTTATGCAGAAACCATTCAAGTTTTTGCATTCTGTCTGAAAAGTATTCGAATACTTTTCGTGAAGTATTAGGATACTTGCCTTATATTCGAATACTTATCGAAAAGTATTGAGATACTTTTGGTATTCGAATACTTTAGTGAAAGTATTGGGATACTTTTGATATTCAGATACTTTAGTAAAATTATGGGGATACTTTTCTGGGAACAAAAGTATTCGAATACTTATCGAGGAGTATTCAAATACTTTTGGCAGAATGAGCCTAAAATCAATTTTAACAAGTTGGGAAGCCTTAAATACAATATAGGATCTTAATGAATCAGTGTGGGCTTGTCCTAGAAGTGTTCAAGTGATAAAAATGAAATAAACCATTATTAAGGCTTTGGGAGAAGCCGATAGTCATTAAACGAAAAAGGAAATGTTGTCCTTATGCAATGAAACTCTAGACTATGAATATTAATGATATTTATGGCATAAACAAACTGTGCTTTTGCTGTTTGGTGAACCGTGGATTGCTATTTAGACTTTTGAGCTTGAGTACACTACTTGACAGGTAAGTTCCGTGTTCTCAGGGTTAATCCCTATTTGTTCCACCATACTCCAAGAGAGGAATTGTAGTTTTATGTGGTATATGTGTTTATCTGTTATTTGAGATGATAAAATGGTGCACTCTTATATATGTATGTTATGTGGTGTATTACACACAAGATGGCTAATACATGAGTGCAATGTGGAGCTGCACAAGACTGTATTCCCTGAGTGTGGGTATGAGGCAAGATCCTTATACTTCTTATGTATGTAGCAAACGTGTGTAAATCATACTGTTCTCTGGCCAGTCGACTTATTAGCACACATGCATGATATATATATGTTGCTGCATCATGTGATTATGCTATTACTGTTGAACTGTTATATTTGAACTGTTATACCGAAGTGAGCTTAGGGCGGAAGAACTCTTCGAGAACCCTTGCTTATTGAGATTTCTTTTTAGAGATCTCACCCCGTGTGGGGCATATTTTCAGGTCAGATGTCCATAAGATGGATGCTTCCCGAGGCAAGAGGCCGGAGTAGAATTTATTTGAGATGCATGTTTTATTAAGATCATTATGGATATTATTATTGTACCGTGACCTGATTATTATGACGTTATCTTTTTACCAGATTATGTATGTTTTATTGTTTGTGAGCATGGGGGTTGTCCATGCCTTGATTTATTTGTGTTATTGTGGAACATATGTATTCTGTTACGCCATGAGATATGGATGTTGGTCATGACTATGCGATGTAGGTTCATGACTATGCGATGTAGGTTCATGACTTAGTATTTATTTATGATATTGAGGCATTTCAGGATTTTATTTGTGGTTTTGCAATTACATAAGGATATAGAAGGATTTTATATTGATATGTTAATAAGGAAAAAGTGATCTTGCATGTCTTATAACTTAATTTAATTTAGCTTCCGTATTTAATTGAGCTGCGCTTAATACCGTAATATGGTAACAAATTCTGATGCATATGGGGTGTTACAGACGCCAACTGAGGTACCATCATTTGGTATTCCAAGAATTCAATGATTAGCTACTTTTGGTCCAATTTCAAGACATTATGCCCCAGAGCAAGAATAATGGTAGTTCCATTACTTCTTCTCAACTCCGCAAGATGGATGATCAAAATTTTGTGTTTATGTGCATTAAAATGTCACTTGAGTCCTTACTGCAACATCCATGAATCACCATGGCTTGTGATATTAAACTTCTCTTAAAGATTTTTCATGATTTGTTGCCTTTGATATTAATTTTATTCTTCTAATTCTTCTTTATTTCTCTTAATCCATTGCTAGTTTTGTTCAAGGCTCATCCATGTCCTTGCCACTTTGATATGCTATTCTTCTTCTTGTGTGGTATATTCTTACATCTTCACACATGATTGATGATTTTGGCTTTTGATCAAAATTCTTCTCTTTTTGTTATTGCCTCTTTATTATCATTAAAATATATCTTGTATCTACATATCTCATCCTAAAGTTCAAGTGAATTACAATGAAGGAAAAAAAAGGGCGAGGAAGAAAACAAGGAAGAAGAATTTTGATGCAAAAGAGGATTTGAGAAACGAAAACCCAACTTCATTTTCCCATACTACTTAAAACAAATTTAGTTATTCAGAATTGCAATTTAAGTTTTGCTTTAATTTACACTTTTGAAAACCTATTTTTAATTTTGTTAACAACTGAATCTTATAAAAATTTCTTAGGCCTTCATTTTGTTTTGTTATTCTTCTTTAAAAATTTTACACTTTTGAAAACCTATTTTTAATTTGTTAACAACCGAATCTTATAAAAATTTCTTAGGCCTTCTTTTTGTTTTGTTATTCTTCTTAAAATGTCTTCTTAAAATTTTCCCAACTTTTCCTATTTGTCTTTTATAAAATTAGAATTAGATTTAATTTTTTTCACTTTTCTCAATTGCAAAATTCCTATATAAATGATACAATAGTCTTGGTGGGAACTATTTTAAGGTCTCAAATATCCCTTTACTACTTGTCGTCGCGTACACTTGAATGTATAGTGTACAAAATGCAATGATACTTAAAAAAAAGTAAAATCTAGTTCAATTTTCTCAGTCTTCTAGCAATTTGATGTAATTTCATGTCCTCTTGAGTAGTATTTTTTCACATATCAAAAGCTATATTAGCCCTCCACACATTAGCATCTTTTCGTTCCTGCTATTGGGTTTGGAAAATAGATTCAAAATAATATTCTCAAGAATGCATAGTGAAGATTAAAGAATTTATTTACATTTTGAAGGTTATTGCATGACTTGTAAAATCTTGCAGTTGATATAATCTACCTTAAGATAGAGGTAAAAATTGGCACCGATTACAAAATTCCCATAGAGAACATACCTTGGGTTTGAGAAAAGGATAACACTGGTTCATGCAGAAAATAAAGCAACAGATAAATCTAAAGAAATCTAAGGGGCTAAGGTGAGATTGTGAGAAAGGCATAATATTTATACATCTCATTAAAAAGTCACACAAAATCCACATTAATAAAATAAGTCATTGAAATCAACAAGCTTTTGAGTACCAACATATTTTTTTCCTTGCTTAAAATCTTAATTGAATACACTCCTTTAAAGTTGATTGACAATAATATATACATACATATATATATATATATATATACATACATACATACATACATACATACATACATACATATATATATATATATATATATATATATATATATATATATATATATATGGGAAATGATCCTTTGACATCAGTGTCAAACTAAAAAGTTTGACACCAAATCATAACCATTCATTTCTGCCAATTTTACGGTTATAATCATTGGATCACATTAATTAATTAATTAATAACTCCCAAATAAATTATAACCGTCAGATTGACGTAAATCAATGGTTAGGATTTGATGTCAATTTTTTTAGTTTGACACCGGTGTCAAAGAATCCTACCCCGATATATATATATATATATATATATATATATATATATATATATATATATATATATATATATAGGATAGGATATTCTTACACCAGTATAAGAATAATAAATTTTACACCAAATCTTAATCATTGATTTACTTGCAACTAACGGCTCAAATATCCAATAAATAAGAACCATTAGATATAAATAGGACCAATGATTAATATTTAGAGTGTAACTTATACCGGTGCAAAATGATCCTAACTCTCTCTCTCTCTCTCTCTCTCTATATATATATATATATATATATATATATATAAGAATGCTCCTTCTAAATTTCAGAGAATCATGAATGATATCTGCAATCCATACTCAACTTTCACCATCGTCTATATTGATGATGTTCTTGTCTTTTCCCAATCTATTGATCAACATTTCAAACATCTTCATATTTTTGTAGATGTAATTAGGAAAAGTGGTTTAGCTCTTTCTAAATCAAAAATAAATCTTTTTCAAACAAAAATCAGGTTCCTCGGTCATACTATTTATCAAGGGACTATTACTCCAATTTGTAGAGCTATTGAATTTGCTGACAAATTTTCTAATCAAATCATTGATAAAACTCAACTACAAAGATTTCTTGGTTGTTTAAATTATGTAGCTGACTTCTTTCCCCAGCTTAACAATCTGATCAAGCCTTTCCATAATCGTCTTAAGAAAGACCCTCCTCCCTGGACTGATGTTCATACTGACGTAGTCAAACAGGTCAAAGCTAAAGTAAAAGAACTTCCTTGTCTTTATCTTCCCAATCCTCAGGCTTTTAAAATTGTTGAAACTGATGCCTCAGACATAGGTTATGGTGGCATTCTTAAACAGAGAGTCTCAAACAAAGAGCATATCATTGCATACACTTCAAAGCATTGGAATTCAGCACAACAAAAGTATTCCACTGTCAAAAAAGAAGTTTTAGCAATTGTTTTATGTATTTCAAAATTTCAATCTGATTTATTAAATCAAAAGTTTTTAACCCGTGTTGATTGCAAATCTGCAAAAGACATTTTACAAAAAGATGTAAAGAATCTAGCATCTAAACAAATTTTTGCTAGATGGCAAGCAATCTTAAGTGTTTTTGATTTTGAAATTGAATATCTCAAAGGCACCTCAAACTCTCTCCCTGATTATCTCACTCGTGAATTTCTGCAGGGAAGATAAACAGTGTCCTGACATGCCAAAATTGGTAAAATCAACCTCTTCTAAAGAGAGGAAAGGAAAGCTAATCCTGGCTGGGTTAGCTAAAAAATTAGAAAAAACTGGGTCTCCAGCCCAACAACAATCTGGGTCATCTACCCAACCTTAAACTGGGTCATCTACCTAAAGAGTTGAGGATACTTCCTCTTCTAAACAATCTAAGGCAGACTATGCAATGCCCATCCAAACACTTCAAGCCTTCCAAGACCAAGGTTTGACCCATCTACCAAAGAAAACCTGGGCTGAAATAGCTTCAGAAGATGAACAGGAAGAAAGTCTTTCGGTTTTGATTGATAACCTAAAAAACAAGCAGATTTCTAACTGTAACACCCCATATATATCCGGTAATGTTATCATATCATCGTATTAAGCTACGCTTAATTAAAAATGCGGAATAAAGTTCTTTTCAATTATGATGTCATTAATCATTACCAACTTGATTACTTAATCGTTTTCAAAACATTTCCTTTATGTAAATTGCAAAAGACAGCTAACTGAAATACCTCATTAATTAAATAACAGATATAAGTCTCTAGTCACGGAACTACAACACGTAGACCGGAAAATCCTAATAGTTTATACAACTCAAGCTAAAAAGTACTAACATCAAAGTGGCATGGACAAACCCCATGCTCACCCAAATAAGGCAACAAGCCCAACATAGTCTCAACTCAATAATCATAAATGGCAGAACACATAAACAACATCCAAATCCAGTCATGTCAGCATATAATATAAACAGCAATAATCATCAACTAAGCTCTGGCCTACTGCCGCCAGAGGCATCAGCCTCCAAGTTACTTGAACCTGAAATAAGCACCCTCAAACGTGGGGTGAGATCTCTAAATAAGAAATCTCAGTAAGACAAGGGGTCCTCAAGGATCTTCCACCCCAAGCTCACTTACACGTGCAATATAAGTGCAAAAGCAGTTTAACATTATAATTTCCAAAATAGTGCAATACAACAGATAATCATGTCATGTGTGTCAATTCTATTCTACTCATCAGAGAAATGCAGGAATACGTCTATTACCCACACAATATGCAAGACGCTACTTGCACCCACCCACGGACTCACCATCTTGTATGACGCTACATACTCAGGCTTACCGACTAAGTGGAAACAACACATACATATTATAAGCCATTGCACATACCAGCTCAAAAGCATTTCAAAATATCCAAAGCATGTAACACAACATGCATATAAACCATTCCCCCATGGGGTATGGTGGAACCACAACATGGCTAAACCGAGGACACAAAATCTTACCTTGCAAGCTAACAATCCAATGCCAAGAGTCCAACCAATGCTCAAAGTCCAAACACAGTAGAATCACAATCTGATTTGGACCAGTAATCATATCAATAAACATAGCTCATAAGCATAACTATAAAGACAACGCTTCTCTTTTACGTTTTACATCTTAAGGCTTCTGACCAAGCCATAAGCCCTTAATCACTTGATTCAGACTTAGTTTAATTATTACAGAAGTTCCACTTCATCAATCTATGGTCCACAAACCCCCAATAGCCTACTGTATGAACAATACAACTATTGTTCTTCGAAAATCCAGAATATCCGGATATCTGTCGGGGGCATATCTAAATATCAATATCCGGATATCTCTCTGTCAATATCCGGATATCCAGATCCCCATATCCGGATATCAATATCCGGATATCAATATCCAAATATTTCGCGACAGAATGTAGTTCTGCATTTCGCGAGATATCCTTCCCAAAGGTGGTTCATTTTACGAATACAGAAGCTTATACATGCGATTTAAGGTGTGTTTAACATTACCAAACCTTAGGTTATCAACTTTAATCCATTACATGCATCAAGTTTCCATTTTTAAACAAGGAAACACATGATCAAGGTTCAACCACTTACCCAAGCTTCAAACTCAGAAAAGGAAGGCTCTTGGAGCTCACCAAACTGCTCCAAATATACTGACTTACAAGGAGAACGAAAATGCCACACCAAATGTTGGTTTTTGCACCAAAAGATGACTTCTTGGCACCACCAATGCCAAGCCAAAGGTCCACACCCTCTCTAAACTCAAAGTCAGCACATAAAACACTCCCTAACAACACCCTCCACTCAGCAAGAGCTGAATCTCAACCTCATAATGCACTCACCCAAGTGTTTACAATGTAGAAGAGGAAAAAACCATGAAAAAGAGGAAAACTTGGCTCAAGAATGGTGAAGAAAGACTAAGGAGCAAAGCACCAGCTGACTAGCCACCCAAGGTTCACGTAGAAGACTAGTATGGCCTAGGGTTTGGTGCCAAACTAATGTATATATAGTCACTTATCAATTAAACACATAGTATTATCATAATTAGCTACACTTAGCATTTTAATCCCAAACTCAGGATTCTGAACCTACTCAATTTTACAAGATTTATCATATTTTTCGCAGCACCTTTTCGGTACGCGCTTTTTCATAGCCAATATCAGTTCTGACACCAGTTCTCATTATTTTAACTTGAAACTTGAAATCACAGTCCTACATATTATTCTAGGAATATTCATGTACTTATTATAATTTTTCGGGTACTTCTTCAGTACGTATTTATACCGAGTAGCAGAACCGGTATTTACACTTTTCGTCAGAAAAGCGACTTTCAACATTATTACTCACTTACTATAATTATTAAAGCCTCATAATAATTATTAGGGTCAATTATGAAATTATTTCCTATTTTCTCACAATTAATTAATTAACTTCCTTAATTAACGGTGCGGGTTCTTACATTCACCCCACCTTTTTAATTTTGTCCTCAAAATCATAATATACCTGTCTCAGAAATTGGGATACTACCAGAGAAGCTCGTCCTCTCGCTCCCAGGTACACTCCTCAGGAGTCCTTCCTGACCATTGCACTTTGACCATCGGAATGATCTTGCTCCTCAGCTGCTTCTCGCCACGATCGAGAATCTTGAGTGGTCCGACGAGAGTTTCAAGTTCTCCCGAACCTCCACATCATCCGGTTGCACCACGTGCGAAGGATCCGCTACATACTTGCGAAGCTGAGACACGTGAAACACGTCGTGGATGTTGGCCAAGTTCGGAGGCAAGGCAAGCTGATAGGCAACAGGTCCTACTCTACCAAGGATCTGGTATGGCCCAATATACCGCGGGCTCAGCTTCCTCACTCTGAGTGCCCGTCCAACATCGGTGACAGGTGAAAGTTTCACAAACACGTGCTCACCCTCACTGAACTCCGGTGGACGATGCTTGACATCGTATTAACTCTTCTGCGCCTGCTTCAACTTTTCCCTGATCATCTAGATCTACAGGGTGGTATCTTGGACAAAGTCCAAACCAAACAACTCACGATCCCCAACCTCAGATGAGCAGGTAGGTGTACGACACCTCCTACCGTACAACGCCTCGTAGGGTGCCATACCCAGGCTAGCATGGAAACTGTTGTTATACGAAAACACAACCAACGGAAGGTACCTATCCCATGCCGAGCCCTGCTCCAACATGCAAGCCTGCAACATGTCCTCAAAGGTCTGTATAGTCCGCTTAGTCTGTCCATCAGTCTGAGGGTGATAGGTTGTACTTAGTCTCAACTGAGTTCCAAAAGCTTCCTGCAGCGCCTCCCAGAACCGAGATGTGAACTTCGGGTCCCTATCACTAATGATACTCTCGGGGACCCTATGAAGCCTCACGATCTCGCGAACATACAGTTTAGCCAACTGCTCTGTAGTGAAGCTCACCTTCACTGGAAGAAAATGGGCAGACTTCATCAGTCTGTCCACAATGACCCATATAGAGTCACAGCCAACCTGAGTCTTCGGCAAACCCACAACGAAGTCCGTGAAAATGCTCTACCATTTCCATTCCGGAATCTCAAGAGGTTGAAGTTTACCAGACGGCTTCTGGTGTTCTATCTTCACCTTCTGGCAAATCAAACACTGGGATACATACACAGCTATGTCCTTTTTCATTCCTGGCCACCAGAAATTCCTCTTCAGGTCTTGATACATCTTTGTAGCACCAAGGTGAACAGTAAACTGTCCCTTATGGGCCTCAGCTATAACCTCTTCGGTCAAAGGACCTCGAGGAATCACGATCCGCTTCTGAAACAACAGAAGTTCATCCTCATTCCAAGACACACCGTCTTGGTTCTTCACGTAGTCGAGACACTCTCTCTGCACTTGCGCCTCGTGGATCTTCTCCATAAGCTCATTCCTGACTCTCACAGTCTCCATCTCGAGAAGTGCACCCCCAAACAAGGAAGTCACCTTCAGATCTCGAAACTTCTCTATGATATCGAAGTCACCCATCGTCAAACTGGATAGACTCACAGATTTTCGACTCAAAGCATCAGCTAGCACATTGGCCTTGCCAGGATGGTACTTCAACTCAAAGTCATAGTCCTTCAGAAATTCCATCCATCTTCTTTGTCTCATGTTCAGCTCCTTCTGATCAAACAGATACTTCAAGCTCTTGTGGTCACTGAACACAGAAAACTGCATACCGAACAGGTAATGCCTCCAAATTTTGAAAGCAAACACAATCGCAGCCAACTCCAAATCATGAGTCGGGTAGTTCTCCTCATGAGGTTGCAACTGCCTTGAAGAAAAAGCAACAGCTCTACCATATTGCATTAAAACACAGCCCAGCCCCTTTCCAGAAGCATCACAGTAAAGCTCAAACTGCTCCTCAGGATTAGGAAGGATCAACACTGGTGAAGTAGTCAATCTGTCCTTCAACTCCTGAAAACACTCCTCACACTTGTGAGTCCACACAAATGGAGTCTCCTTTCGGGTAAGGCGAGTCAAAGGGAGAACCATCATGGAAAATCCCTTGATGAACCTCCGATAGTAACCTACCAAACCTAAGAAGCTCCTCACTTCTGTAACCGTCTTGGGCCTCTCCCAATCCAGCACGACTTCGATCTTGTTGGGATCCACTGCGACTCCTTCAGCTGAAATCACATACCCCAGAAACTTGACTGATTTGAGCCAAAACTCACACTTAGAAGGCTTAACATAAAGCTTTTTCTCCTTCAGCACTTGCAGAACAATCCTCAGATGCTCCGCATGCTCCTCCTCAGTCTTGGAGTAAATTAGGATGTCGTTAATGAAGACAATCACAAACTGCTCTAGATACGGCTGAAAATCCTGTTCATGTAATCCATGAACACTGCCGGCGCATTGGTGAGTCCAAACGGAATCACCAAGTACTCAAAATGACCGTATCGCGAATGAAACGCGGTCTTAGGGACATCCTTCGGCTTAACCCGAATCTGATGGTATCCGGATCGGAGATCAATCTTCAAATACACGCAAGCACCCCAGAGCTGATCCAACAGATCATCAATCCGAGGAAGGGGATACTTGTTCTTGATCGTCACCTTGTTCAACAGCCGGTAGTCGGTACACAATCGCATTGTCCCGTCCTTCTTCTTCACAAAGATGACCGGTGCTCCCCAAGGAGACACACTCGGTCTAATGAAATCTTTCGCTGAAAGATCCTCAATATGCTTCTTCAGCTCAGCTAACTCCGGTGGCAACATCCGATATGGAGCTAATGAAATAGGCCCCACACTAGGCAATAAATCAATGGAGAACTCTATCTCCCTCTGTGGCGAAAACTCAGGAATCTCCTCAGGAAACAACTCGAGGAATTCCCCCACCACAGGAATGCCAGTGATGTCCTCCTGTGTCCCACTCACCAAACCTCCCAACAGGACATATCCGAATGCCCCAACTCTCAAGGCTCTCCTAGCCTGCAGCAAAGAAATGTACAGCGAGGAACTAGCTGTGGAATCACACGAAGACATCACCACGCGCTTTGAACAGCAATCAATCAATGCGCAGTTTCTGGACAACCAATCCATGCCCAAAATAATCTCCAAGTTGGCCATCGGCAATCCTATCAGATCTACCGAGAACTCACGGCCGTCCCACTGACACGCTACATCGCGATGAACAGTGGTAGCATCACACTTTTCTCCGGTGGCGGTAGTCACCCGCAACGGTGGAGAAAGCACAGACACGGGCAACTCAATCCCCAAAGCAACCGGGGTTGCAACAAAAGAATGCGTAGCCTCAGAATCAAATAAAACATCAACAGATGAATCACCAATAGACACAGTACCTCTGACAAGGTTCAGAGCTCTATCCAACTGCTGGCGATCCAACGTGTACACACGTCCAGTAGCAGGTGGCATTGCAGGTGCCGAAGTAGGTGCCATTGGAACCATGTGAAGTGGAACTACCTGAACTGCAGCAGCCCTCGTTGTTGACGACGGACAGTCTCTAGAGAAGTGGCCCTTCTTGCCACACTGGAAGCAGATAAGCTGACCTGTAGCACAACGACCAACTTGCTCCTTTCCTCTCCTGCGCGTTATAGGGGAAATACCGACCCAGAAAGAAATCCTCAAAGAATGACCATGTCATAACATGACCCTGCATCTCATAAGCACGAGAGGTGTTCGTCCACCACCCATGGGCATCGCCCTCCAACATGTAGGTTGCAAACATCAGCTTCTGCGGGTCTGTGCACTGCATGACCCGGAAGATCTTGTCCAGCGATTGCAGCCATCTCGCGGCAGCAATGTGATCCAAAGACCCATCAAAGGAAGGTGGCTTATGCTTTCTGAAAGCGTTCAGCCTACGGTCGATCACGTCACAGTCCTCAGCATGCTCCATATAGGGTTCCAAAACCCCAGCGACATGAGTAGCACTACCAATGTGACTCAAGCTCTCATCTTGAACACTAGGTGGAGGCAGCGGCGGTGGTGGCGGTGGAGGTGGTGGCGGAGGGAACTGACCAACAGCAGGACCAGCCCTCATCTCCTCCAACATAACCCGCATCATGGTCATGTTGCCTGTTGCGTAAAATAGGCAAGTGCACCGATTGTACCAAGTAATAAAAGATTAGCAAGAATATCGTCCCACGAGGATTGAGGCACCAAAATTATTTTAACTATTCCTTTCTTGTTGGATGAATAAAAGTTGAATTGAGAATGATTGTGATTGTAAAAAATTGAGAACTATTCAAAACTTGTGAACAATTCTGAGATGATTTTTGAAAACTGGAGAATAAAAGATTAAGGTTGAGAAAAATATTTAAAAGGCTATTGCAGTAAAAGACGCCAACACCTTTCCTATCTCCACCTTGTAATATTAATTAAAGTTTACATTTAATTACCCATTGATCAAACAAATCATCATATATTAATTAATTAGTTAAGCCCTAATTCCTTAGTGATCTTAAATTTATTAACCCTATTAGAATCCTAATCCCATAGAAATCCTTTTTCAAGTTAATCCTTTAAACCAATGAATTTTCCACGTTTGCAATTCATGTAGCCTATCCCTAGTGCGTACATGAATTGTTATTTTACCCTCTGTCAGGAACTAGAATCTTAATATTCCTATTGAAAACCTTAACCCTCGCAATCTTAATAGAGTGATCGGTTCTAGAAGAATTATAAGATGAAGAACATGATAAAATAAATGCAATTGAAATAATTAAACATAAAAATTACCCAAGCTACAAGGGGTTCACATCAAGGGTTGTGACCCTTACCACAATAATAAAAGACTAGCCAGACATATTCATGTCTGACAATTTAAAATGTAGAAAAGAATTCATGAATAAAACAATAACCAGAAAATTGAGAGAAGAAGAAGAAGGCTCCAATCTTCAATCCAAACGCTTGCTTGATCTCTGCCTCCATGTTCTCCTTTGTGCAAAAAGTTCCTTCTCTCTAGGTATCTCACTCCTTTTTATAGCCAATGACTCAATCAGGTCGTAATCCTCTGATTTATTTGATTAACTTTCCGTTTTTATCAAAATCCACAAATCAAGGAACTGAATCACGACGCCCACGCTATCAGCGCCAAATCCGCGTGATTAGCGCGGGCGATAAGTTGAGATTTCTGTACTTGGCGCCATTAGCGTGAAACCCACACCATTAGCGTGAAGAGGTAGTGGGTGTCTTTAATTTGGCGTACCTTGCATAAAGTTGGCACTAATTTAGCGTGAAGTTGGTGCCATTAGCATAAACTTGGCGCCATTAGCGTTAAACATCAGTGGACATGCTCTTGTTGGCGCGCTTAGCGTAGATTTCATGCCATTCTCACGCTAATCGCGTGAAACTGTTGCTTTTCTGCTTTCCTTCTATAAAAACATAAAATCTGAGTGAAAGTGTGCCTGAAGAGAGATTATCAAGTATTCATTAAAAATAATACTTTTTATCACTGAATTACTATCAAATCCTTGTTCTTTTTACTCTTAAATACCTATATGCCGAAGGCACATCAAACAATTCCCAGATTTAGATATTGTTGTCCCCAACAATAAATTAGATCAAACATCAGGCAGCAAGGATTAACTCTGTGAGAAGAATTTATGTCACTAATGTAATTTTCTACGTTGAAGAGATTCAGAGTTATAATGCTATGCATGAATGAATTCAAAGTTGAGAATTTCAGGAATCACTTTTTGTATAAGGAATTAGAATCTAGTTTGATCACTTCTTACTAGGATAATCGCTGCACTTGTCACTCTTGTGTATTGGGTTTAACTCTCAATCCATCAGTGCAATAAGACTACCATAAGCTTGATCCTATTCTCAAGTTCCTAAAGATGAAGAACATGTAAAACATGCACAATTAGATCCAAAGGTCTTTGCAGGGTTGTAACTTGGCTTAGGCTAGGGTAAGAATATCTAGGAAAATGGCTACTTTTTATTGTACATGAGATTGAAACACAGCTATTTATTTTCAGCTGTTCACCCTCAGACACAATTTCACTTAGTCTTTCCCTTCTATTCATACTTTTCTTTTTCTTCTTGACCTTTTTATGCTTTGCTGTTGCTTTGAAACTTTTCATTTTGTTTCTTTTCTCTTTGGTCCCAGCTTTTGCTTTTACTATCACTTTATTTCGGTGAAATTGTTCCTTGAATTTCTATAATCAGTGCTTCAATCTCATCCAAGGTGTGTTGATAGGAAAATAAGCTCTAAGAGTCTCATGGTTAAATTCAACAAGAAACAACAGGTTAAGGCTCAAAGGGGCTAGCAATGGAAATTTTTCGGGTCAGCTATTTGCCCAATGAGTTAACAAGAAAGAATTTTCTTTATCATTTCAGATCATGCATGTATTACAGAGAAACAGATCAAGTTCTAGAGTATTATCACAGTGAGGCCTCTCTAAAAAAAAATTATTGTATAGGCTCAAACCTCACGGCTATGCAATCAAACTAGAATCTAAATTCCAATATCATCACATATCAACTGTAACTCTCAACAAAGAATTCAATCAAACGAGCAATAACAACTCTTATACTTCAATGCATTACTCAAAACACTTATCCATTATGACTTCTCACACAGTATCTTATATGCTCTCTAAGATTTAATCATCTTATTGCATGAGTAGCTAACACATATCCAGGTATGTTGCCCAGAGAATTCTTCTATCAAAACCAAATATCAAAACAAAAAAAATCAATAGAAAATGAGACAAAAGGTTCAGATATCTCCCCTGATTCAAGAATTTTTTTCTGTTGGAGGTCTTTTCTGTCTGGTTCCTCTGTACCGCATGTGGTGCGCCCAATTCCCAGATTTAGAACATTGCCGTCCCCAACAATAAAAACTAAACTAGGCAAAGAATAAGAAATTCTGTGCAGGTAACACACTCACACTGGTTAAAGCATCAAGTCAACATAACTCAAAAGATATCTAAACAGCATAACATCGCAATTGTCTCAACACAAAATAGGAATGTAAAAACATAACCAAAATAACAAATAACAAAAAAAAAAAAAATTGAAAAGGACTGACTCAACACTCTTAGGTTGCCTCCCAAGAAGCGCTTGTTTAACGTCACGAGTCTGACGTACCTCTTGTGATTTATGGTGGTTGGAAGCACGCTACCTTTGATGACCCAGTCTTCTTGGTCCAGTACTATTTCCTTCCATGATCATATGCATGTGGATGAGGAGGAGGGTTCTCAAGAACTTTAAACTTAGTTTTCACATGTTTTTCCTTGCTCTTGGACTTTTCCATCTTCACCTTTGGCTTCCTTCCTTCATGTCATTGATGAACTTCTTTCTTGTTCCCTTCCTCAGCCTTTTTCTCCGCAATGTAATTGACTTGATTCTTAGGTTGAGAAGCAGGCAATGGAGGAGCTTCATTTATGAGTACCTTGAATATTGCTTGCTCTCCATCCACACACATTATCAACTCACCCTTAGGTACATCGATTAATGCTCCTGAGGTTGCTAAAAATGGCCTCCCGAAGATCATAGGCACACTGACATCTTCATCAATGTCAAGGATGACAAAATCAACAGGAATTAGAAATTTGTCTACCTTGACTAGCACATCTTCCACAATACCATGTGCTTGCTTTGTTGAGCGGTCGGCCAGTTGAACATTCATCCTAGTTGGCTTGACTTCATCAATTCCCAGTTTCTTCATCAGGGTTAATGGCATCACATTAACGCTGGCACCAAGATCACGTAAGACTCTTTCTATAGTTGTCTTACCAATGGTGCATAGAATACTGAAGCTTCCTGGATCCTTCAACTTTAGAAGCATGTTTTTCTGCAGGATTACACTGCACTCCTCTGTTAATGTGACAGGTTTATCCTCTGTGAGCTTCCGCTTCTTAGATAATATCTCCTTTAAGAATTTGGTATACGAAGGCATTTGCTCCAAAGCTTCTGCAAAAGGAATATTAATATGCAATTTCTTAAAAATATCTAAAAATTTAGAAAATTGCTTCCTTTGCTCATTTTGCTTGGGCCTCACTGGATATGAAAGTTTCTCAAAACGTGAGAAATCCCATTGCTTCTTTTGAACTGCAGGAGGTTGTTCTTTTGCTTTTTCTTTGCTTTCTTGAGTGTGCTCATTCCTACCTGTAGAAGCTTCAACTTCCTCTTTTTCTAGCTCCTCACTTTTAGTAGTGATGGCATTGCAGTGCTCCCTTGGATTCACAATGGTATAACTAGGGATTGTTCCTTGACTCCTCTCAGCAAGTTGTCTTGAAAAGTTGGCCTATTTGAGTCTCAGTTTCTGATGGATGCATCTTGGTTCTTGTGATAGGCTCTTGTCTCATTTATGTGATCATTAGTGGTCTTGGAAAGCTGTATCATCGCTTTCTCCAATTCGGATGGCTCTTTATATGGAAGAGGAGGAGGTTGCAGATAATTGTTGGAGTTGTAATCTAGGCCTCCACCTTGATTTCTCCTCTGAAAGTTGTTCCCTTGGCCGCCATTTGGATTCCTCTGGTAACCTTGGGTATTCTGTGGTGGCCTTGGATCATACCAAATTCCATTGACCTGGAATGGTTCAGCTCCATTGAGTGTAGGGCACTCATTAGTATCATGCGGCTCCTTGCAATACTCACAGTCAAACTACCCAACTGCTGTGAAATCACCTTTTGCTCCGCTAATGAAGCATCATTGTTCCCCAGTTGCAGGATTCCCTTCTTGGGTTAAGCTGGCTGAACTGGATGAACTTCCATCGAAGCATTATCGTTCCATGCCATATAATCAATCAGTTCCAGGGTTTTAGCTGTTGTCTTCTTTCCTATGGTTCCACCGGCTGCACCATTGACAACCATCCTGGTATCTGGTGTCATCCCATTATAGAAGACTCTGACCTACTTCTCATCTGGAAAGTCATATTGAGGGCATTTTCTGATCAACTCCTGAAATCTAGTACAGGTTGCACAGAGAGTCTCTCCCGGCTGCTGAATGAAGTTGGTGATTTCGTTCAACAACTTATTGTACTTTTCCCGAGAAAAATGTTCAGCAAAGAACTTAGCGGCTAGTTCGTCCCATGTTCGGATACTGTTGGGAGCTAGTCGATCCAGCCATCTGAGAGTTTTTCCGGTCAAAGCAAAAGGAAACAGCCTGAGTCTGATTGCATCATCAGACACTCCATGATGCTTAGTGGTGTCACAGATTCTCAGAAATCAGTCCATGAAGTCGTGAGGATCTTCGTAATCCTCTCCACTGAAAGGGTTCTTCTCCACCAAGGTAATCAGAGACGGCTTGATGTCAAAATTGTTGGCTTCTATCTGTGGCCGGACAACACTAGAGTTTGGCCTAGTGAACATAGGAGCAAGAATTGACTCCATCAACTCTGCTACAGGAGGTGGAAGTGGAGGTGGAGGTGGATTATTAGCAGCTATCACTGGTTCTGTGTGTGGCTTAGAACTTGAAGATTCTTCCTGCTTTCTTTGCTTGGCTTGTTTCCGATTTTTCTTTACAGTTTTCTCGATTTCTGGATCAAACTGTAAAGAATCTCGATGTACTTTACCTCGCATAAACTATAGCAAAAATATTAGTAACAAAACAAAATCCAATCAAGAAATTCAAAAGTTAAAAATAAAATTGGCGTATTCAATCCCCGACAACGGCGCCAAAAACTTGTTGCGTAAAATCGGCAAGTGCACCGATCGTACCAAGTAATAAAAGATGAGTAAGAATATCGTCCCACGAGGATTGAGGCACCGAAATTATTTTAACTATTCCTTTCTTGTCGGATGAATAAAAGTTGAATGGAGAATGATTGTGATTGTAAAAAATTGAGAACTATTCAAAACTTGTGAACAATTCTGAGATGATTTTTGAAAACTGGAGAATAAAAGATTATGGTTGAGAAAAATATTTAAAAGGCTATTGCAGTAAAAGACGCCAACACCTTTCTGATCCCCACCTTGTAATATTAATTAAAGTTTACATTTAATTATCCATTGATCAAACCATTCACCATCTATTAATTAATTAGTTAAGCCCTAATTCCTTAGTGATCTTAACTTTATTAACCCTATTAGAATCCTAATCCCTTAGAAATCCTTTTTCAAGTTAATCCTTTAAACCAATGAATTTTCCACGTTTGCAATTCATGTAGCCTATCCCTAGTGCGTACATGAATTGTTATTTTACCCTCTGTCAGGAACTAGAATTTCAATATTCCTATTGAAAACCCTAACTCTCGCAATCCTAATAGAGTGATCGGTTCTAGAAGAATTATAAGATGAAGAACAAGATAAAATAAATACAATTGAAATAATTAAACATAAAAATTAACCAAACTACAAGGGGTTCACATCAAGGGTTGTGACCCTTACCACAATAATAAAAGACAAGCCAGACATATTCATGTCTGACAATTTAAAATGTAGAAAAGAATTCATGAATAAAACAATAACCAGACAATTGAGAGAAGAAGAAGAAGGCTCCAATCTTCAATCCAAACGCTTGCTTGATCTCTGCCTCCGTGTTCTCCTGTGCAAAAAGTTCCTTCTCTCTAAGTATCTCACTCCTTTTTATAGCCAATGACTCAATCAGGTCGTAATCCTCTGATTTATTTGATTAACTTTCCATTTTTATCAAAATCCACAAATCAAGGAACTAAATCACGACGCCCACGCTATCAGCGCCAAATCCGCGCGATTAGCGCAAGCGATAAGTTGAGATTTCTGTACTTGGCGCCATTACGTGAAAACCACGCCATTAGCGTGAAGAGGCAGTGGGTGTCTTCAATTTGGCGCACCTAGCATGAAGTTAGCGCTAATAGCGTGAAAACCACGCCATTAGCGTAAATGTGGCACTATTAGCGTGAAACATCAGTGAACATGCTCTTGTTAGCGCACTTAGCGTAGAATTCATGCCATTCGCACGCTAATCGCGTGAAACTGTTTTTGAGCTTGTGTGGACTCTTGGCTTGGATTGTTAGCTCGCAAGGTAAGCTTCCGTGTCCTCGGTTTAGCCATTGTTTGGTTCCACCATATCCCATGGGGGTATGATTTATATGCATGTTGTGTTTACATGCTTTATACTTGAAATGCTTTGAGCTGTTAAGTGCAATTGCTTATGATATGTATGTGGTGTTACGCCACAGGAGGCCATGGGGTGGTCCTGTGGGCGGGTACAACATGGGCTGGTACTGTGTGGGTAATAGACGTATTCCTGCACTTCTCTGATCAGTAGAATAGTTTGAACACATATGACATGATTATCTGCTGCATTGCACTATTTTGGAACTTATATTGAATAAATGCTTTTGAACTTATATTGCCCATGTAAGTGAGCTTGGGGTGGAAGATCCTTGAGGACCCCTTGTCTTACTGAGATTTCTTGTTTAGAGATCTCACCCCACGTTTGGGGCACCATTTTCAGGTTCAGGTAGTGCTGGGATTGATAGCCCTAGTGGCAGAAGACCAGAGCTTAGCTGATAGATGATACTTGTTTATGCTGCTTATTCTGATATGCTGTTATGAGTGGATGCTGGATCCTGTTTACTAGTTTGTGCTTTTAGCTTCAGTTTATGGATTTCTATGTTGAGACTTTGCTGGTTATGCTGTTGAATTGGTGAGCATGGGGATTGTTCATGCCACATAGACTTGAATTTTGTCTTACTTTATTGGGAGTTGTAATAATGTATCAGGATATTGTCCGGACTACGTGTTGTAGATCTGTGACTTTAGATACTCACTTTATATTATTTTGAGGTATTTCAGTTAGCTGTCCTTGCAATTTACACACATGCGATATTTTATGAAATTGATTAAGTAATCAACTTGGCTAAGTATTAATGACGTCATAATTGAATTAAAGAAAAAGATATTCCGCATTTTTAATTAAGTGTGGCTTAATACGATGACATGTTAACAAACCGGGTATACACGAGGTGTTATACTTTCCAGCCCTTTTGAGCAGAAACCGACAACACCAATCTGATTATATCTAATCTGGAAACGGGAGCAAAAGTGTCAGAATAATCAACACCAAAAATTTGTGCATACCCTTTAACTACAAGTCTGGCCTTGTATTTGTTGATTGAGCAATCTGCATTAAGCTTTGTCCTGAAAATCCATTTAACTCCAATGACTTTTCTATCTTTAGGCTTGTCAACCAACTCCCATGTTTTATTTTTCTGAATCATTGACATCTCCTCCTCCATTGCATCCTTCCATTTTGGGTCTTTTAGCGCTTCTTCACAGCTAGCAGGCTCACATATTGCTACATTACATCTTTGATATATGGCTGACCGCAACCTTGTACCTTGAATTGATGGGTCATCTTTGTAACACCCCGTATATATCCGGTAATGTTATCATACTATCGTATTAAGTTGCGCTTAATTAAAAATGCGGAATATCTTTTTCTTTTCAATTATGATGTCATTATCATTACCAACTTGCTTATTAATCAATTAATAAAATATCGCCTGTATGTACATTGCAATAAACAGCTAACTGAAATACCTAATGATAAACTAATATAAATATGGGTCTCTAGTCACGGAACTACGACACGTAGACCGGACCAACTAACAGTTATACAACTCAAACTAAAGTACTAGCAACAAAGTGGCATGGACAAACCCCATGTTCACCCAATTAAGGCAACAAGCCCAACATCGTCTCAACAACAGCTTCATAATAATATAAGTGCGGAAAATGTAAACATCATCCAAATCCAGCATCCAAACAGGTCAGCATATAAACAACAATAATATCAGCTAAGCTCTGGCCTCCTGCCGCCAGAGTCATCAGTCCCCATACTACCTGAACCTGAAATAAGCATTCTCCAAACGTGGGGTGAGATCTCTAAACAAGAAATCTCAGTAAGACAAGGGGTCCTCAAGGATCTTCCACCCCAAGTTCACTTACATGTGCAATATAAGTTTAAAAGCAGTTTATCAACATCAGTTCTAAATCAGTGCAATGCAACAGATAATCATGTCATATGTGTCAATACTATTCTACTGACCAGAGAAATGCAGGATTTATATACGCCAAATACCCACACTAATGCAAGACGCCACTTGCATGCACCCCAGATCACCGTTTTGTATGACGCCACATACTCAGGCTTACCGTCAAGATGGAACAACACATGCATATTAAAAGCCATTACACATAAAGCTCAACAGCATTTCAAATCATCAAAAGCATGTAACACAGCATGCATATAACCATACCCTCATGGGACATGGTGGAACCACAACATGGCTAAACCGAGGATACGAAAGCTTACCTTGCGAGCTAGCTATCCAAGCCAAGAGTCCACACAATC
This sequence comes from Gastrolobium bilobum, assembly GCF_033153095.1. NCBI lineage: Eukaryota > Viridiplantae > Streptophyta > Magnoliopsida > Fabales > Fabaceae > Gastrolobium > Gastrolobium bilobum. Next base: position 97,228 of record NW_026896411.1, on the reverse strand, counting down.
TCAAAGCCCAAACACAGCAGTATCACGATCTGTTATGGACCAATAATATATCAACAATCATACTCTACAAGTATACAATATAAAGACAACGCCTTTCCTCTTACGTTTTACGCCTTAAGGCTTCTAACAAAGTCATAAGCCCTTAATCCCATGATTCTGACTTAGTTCAATTAATACAGAAGTTCAACTTCATCAATCTAGGGTCCACAAACCCCCAATAGCCCACTGTATGAACAGTGCAGCTACTGTTCTTCGAAATCCCAGAATATCCGGATATATGTCAGGGGCATATCCGGATATCAATATCTTGATATCTCACTGGCAATATCCGGATATCCATATCCCTATATCCGGTTATTTCACGATCAAATATCCGGATATTTCGCGACAGAATGCAGTTTCTGCATTTCGCGAAGATATCCTTCCAAGGTACCATTTTAACACTTTAAAACGTCAAAGCATGCATCTTTAATCTGTTTTAGGTCCACATACCAGTTGGTTACTTGTTTAACCCAATTACATGCAAAGACATCACCTTTAAACCATTAAAACTCATGATCAAGGTTGGTACAACTTACCAAAGCTCAAAACTCAGAAGCAAAGGCTCATGGAGCTCTCCAAACTGACTCCACAGTTCTGACTTGGTCCCAAAACGAAAATGACACACCAAGGTTGGTTCTTTCTCCACAAGGGTGACACTTTGAAGCTCAAAATGCCACTACAATGGCTCCAACAACCCCAACTCCCAAAGTCAGCACCAAAAATGCCTAAGAACAACCCACCAACTCAGAAACACAAGCCTCTCACTCAACCCAACACAACTACAAGGTGTTTACAAGTGAGAACCAAGAGAAAAGATGATCATTTGGTGGTTTGCCATGAAGAAATGGTGAAGGGAAGGCAATGGAACAGTGAAACCACTCAGCCTCCAAGTGTCTCACGTAGAAAACTGATGTGCCTAGGGTTTTGAGCCATCATAAGAGTATTTATAGGCTACTTAAGAATTAAACACACAATATTAACTTTAATTGCTACGCTTAGCATTTTATTCCCAGACTCAGATTCTTAACCTACTCAATTTTACAAGAATTATCATATTTTTCTTATATTTTTCGGAGCACCTTTCCGGTACGCGCTTTTCCATAGCCCGTATCAGTTCTGGCACCAGTTCTCATTATTTTAACTTGGAACTTGTTTTACAAGTCCTATATATTATTCCAGTAATATATACTAACTTTTCATAATTTTCCGGGATACTTCGCCGGTATGCACTTATACCGCGAGCAAAACTGGTATCTGCACTTTTCATCAGAAAAGCGACTTTCAGCATTATTACTCACTTACTATAATTATTAGAGCCTCATAATAATAATTAGGGTCAATTATGGAATTATCTCATTAAACTCATAATTAACTGATTAATTTCCTTAATTAACGGTGCGGGTTCTTACAATCTTCTAGTTCACTATGACACAACTCTGTTGTTTGCTTTTCGGGATAATTATCTTCACTGGTGTTGAAGGATCCAATTTCCTTCTGTGGATTCTTCCAATCCCATTGCTGATTTTCATTGAAATGCACATCTCTAGTGACAGTCATCTTTCCGGTTTAAGGATGATACACTTTGTAGGCTTTTGAAACTGAACTATAGCCTAAAAAAATGCCCAGAATTGCCTTCTTGTCAAGTTTGTCACGTTTAATGTAACACCCCGTGTATACCCGGTTTGTTAACATATCATCATATTAAGCCATGCTTAATTAAAATTGCGGAATATCTTTTTCTTTAATTCAATTATGACGTCATTAATACTTAGCCAAGTTGATTACTTAATCAATTTCATAAACTATCGCCTGTATGTAAATTGCAAAGACAGCTAACTGAAATACCTCAAAATAATATAAAGTGAGTATCTAAAGTCACAGATCTATAACACGTAGTCCGGACAATATCCTGATACCATATTACAACTCCCAATGAAACCAGACATAACCAAGTCTATGTGGCATGGACAATCCCCATGCTCACCAAATCAACAGCATAAACCACAAGTCTCAACATATAAATCCATAAACTATAGCTACAAACATAAGACAGTAAACAGGATCCAGCATCCAATCATACAGCGTATCAGCATAAGTAGCATAAACATGAATCATCTATCAGCTAAGCTCTGGCCTCCTGCCACTAGAGGTCTCAACCCCCTGGTTACCTGAACCTGAAATAAGCGTCCCCAAACGTGGGGTGAGATCTCTAAACAAGAAATCTCAGTAAGACAAGGGGTCCTCAAGGATCTTCCACCCCAAGCTCACTTACATGTGCAAAATAAGTTCAAAAGCTTTTATTCAATATAAGTTCCAAAATAGTGCAATGCAGCAGATAATCATGTCATGTGTGTTCAAACTATTCTACTGATCAGAGAAGTGCAGGAATACGTCTATTACCCACACAGTATCAGCCCATGTTGTAGCCCATGCTGTACTTGCCTACGGAATCACCCCATGGCTTACCGTATAGGCAATACACAACATACATATCATAAGCAATTGCACTTAACAGTTCCGTAACATTTCAATAATCAAAACATGAAAACAACATCATGCATATAAACCATACCCCCATGGGACATGGTGGAACCAACAATGGCTAAACCGAGGACACGAAAGCTTACCTTACAAGCTCACAATCCAATGCCTAGAGTCCACACCGCTCAACGTCCACAAGCAATACAATCACAATCTGTTGTGACCAATAAATATATCAATAAACACAGCTCACACGCATAACATAAAGACTACGTTTTCCTTTTACGTTTTACGTCTTAAGCATTCCCACAAAGCCACAAGCCTTTAAACAAATAGGTTCTGGCTTAGTTAAGTATTTACAGAAGTTCAACTTCATCAAAATAGGGTCCACAAACCCATACAAGACCCTTCTGTATGAACAGTGCCTAATCTGTCCACGAAAACCCAGAATATCCGGATATCTATCGAAGGCATATCCGGATATCAATATTCGGATATCTCATTGGCAATATCCGGATATCCAGATCCCCATATCCGGATATCAATATCCGGATATCAATATCCGGATATTTATCAACCAAATATCCGGATATTTCGCGACAGAATGCAGTTTCTGCATTTCGCGAAGAAATCCACCAAAGGTCCAACTTTTACCAATTAAGTGCGTTCAAGACTCCATTTTTAGGCCTATACAGGTTCATACACATGTTAGTTACTTGCTTAACCCAATTACATGCAAAGACACCAACTTTAAACCTTTTAAACTCATGATCAAGGTTAGGCAACTCACCAAAGCTTCAAACTCAAAAATGGAAGGCTCTTGGAGCTCACCAAACACCTCTAAAAATACAGACTTGTAAGGAGCATGAAAATGCCACACCAAAGGTTGGTTCTTGCACCAAAAGATGACTCCTTGGCATCACAAATGCCAAGCCAAATGACCACACCCTCCCTAAACTCAAAGTCAACACCTATCCTCACCAAGGCAGTAGCAAGAACTCAGAAAAACACTCCCCTTTTACTTCTCAAGGCTAGAATGCACTCACCCATTGAGTTTTCATGAAGAACCCAAGAGGAAATGAGGTCTCTTGGTGTCTTGAATGGAAGGAGAAGGAGGTGGTAAGGTGGCTGGTGTCACACCTTCAACAAAATCACGTAGGAGAAATGTATGGCCTACGGTTTTGGGCCATACTTTAGTATATATAGTTACTTAAACAAAAAATGTACAGTATTATCGTTAATTGCTACGCTTAACATTTTTCTCTCAAACTTGAGATTCTGAACCTACTCAATTTTACAAGATTTAGAATATTTTTATTTTATTTTTCTGAGCACCTTTCCGGTACGCGCTTTTCCATAGCCAATATCAGTTCTGGCACCAGTTCTTATTATTTTGACCTGAAACTTATTTTACTTGTCCTATATAATATTTTAGGAATATTCATGCACTTATTATAATTTTCCAAGATACTTCATCGGTACGCCTTTATACCGAGTAGCAAAATCGGTATCTGCACTTTTCGTCAGAAAAGTGACTTTCAGCATTGTTAATCACTTTCTATATTTATTTAAGCCTCATAATAATTATTAGGGTCAATTATGGAATTATTTCCTAATTCTCACATTTAATTAATTAATTACCTTAATTAACGGTGCAGGTTCTTACATTTAACCTTTGGAACATGTATAAAACAAATACAACCAAACACTTTAAAGATGGTAAGCGAAGGCTTATATCCATACCAAACCTCAAAAGGAGTTTTATCTTTCAAGGCCTTGGTTGGAAGTCGATTTTGAAGAAAGACTCTGTGTTGGTTGCTTCTGCCCAAAATTGCTTTGGCAAACCCCTCTCATGCAGCATACGTCTAGCCATCTCCATTACCGATCTATTTCTCCTTTCACTAACTCCATTTTGCTCTGGAGTGTATGGAGCTGTGAGTTGATGTTGAATGCCAGCTTCTTCACAAAATAAATCAAACTGTGCTGAGGTATACTCTTTCCCATTATCAGATCTTATACATTGAATCTTACAACCACTTTGAGTTTCTACAATCTTCTTGAACTTCATAAATACTCCAGCTACTTCATGCTTGAATTTCAAGAAAAAAATCCAGCACATTCTTGTATAATCATCTATGAAAAGAATAAAGTAAAGACTACCTTATAATGATGGAGTTCTTTAAGGCCTTGCCACATCAGTATGAATTAGCTGCAGCTTCTGAGAGGCTCTCCAGACTGATTTTGAAAATGGCATTCTGTTTTGTTTACCAATCTGACAAGCATTGCAATTTGGCAAATGTTCAGAAAGTATTGGCAGACCTCTTGTCATATCTTTCTTCTTCATGTTCAACATTATTTGAATATGACAATGACCAAGTCTCTTGTGCCAGAGTTCTGTGGGACTGACTTGAGTGAAATCACAAGTTTCTCCTCTTGTCTTTGATGGAGAAAACTATGATCTTTGGGTAGTAAGAATGGAGTCTTACCTGGAGGATTTAGATCTTTGCCACTTCAACCCAAAACTTTAAGGTGTTGGGTGATGGTCTTTTAAATGATTTATATTATTCTCTAACAGTAATGACTCATAAAAATAGTGGTATCATGTGTATGTACGGTGAAGAATGATGGAATATTTATAATGCTTATATCTACTGTTTTATATGAACATTGGTTCTACCATAATTTGTAACTAGGCAGTTGCATTCCTTATTATCTTGTTTGACACGTAATGCATTTCGTTTAATACAACAAAAATGTTCAATTTAATATGCATTCTGTCATATTTGCTGATATTATACTATCTCTACTGTTTTCTCTTGCTTGGGTTTGACACATCAAATCTGTAAGTTTGGCTTAGATTTTTAAAAATTGAGATCCAACAAATTGATTTTGTATGCATTGATGTACGAAATTAATGTAATTCGAAATGATATTCTAAAAGTGAGTGAAATAATTAATTTTGATTGAATAGCAGAGTAATTTTTTTACATAAATATTATGTTTTTAATAATCTTAAAACAAACATAGTTCAAAATTAATTGTTCACACCTAGTACTAATTTTACTGATATAGTTCAAAATTTATACTTCTCTCAAACAATTTGACCTATCCCAAAGTTGATTTTGAGAGAGTTAAAAGTTAAACAAACATATGTTACTGTTCAAATTGATTTTAGTTACCGCAAATGACAGGCACTTCGTCGAACTTAAAAGGAAAAGGAAATGTATTGTGTACAAGAGTTGAATAATATTATTTCTTAGCAAGTAGGCTATAAGAATAATGATTATCAATTTTATCGTTTGTCAGGAGAACATTTTTCTTTTTGGTGATACTAGCTACTAGAACAAATTATGGATACAAAAGCAATTATGTCAGTTCTGGTGAACATAGCCTCTAATAAACAGCATTGTTGCAAAAAATATCTATTAAAAAAATATCAAACCATTAATTAATATGTGCCATAAATAAAAATTCAAGTAGAAGCAAAAGCATATGTAACATTTTATTTCATAGTGTCCTAGTTTCAAAACCAGAATCATGAAAATATACATTTTATCTAGATCCAACCGGCATGGCAAAAATGACTTGAATTTCCTGAACACGCAATTGCTATATTGCTCACAAAGTGGTTTTCTTGACCCTGAATTAGGGATGTGCAAAATAATTAGTCAATCTAAACCATATTGAGAATTGACTCGAATTGAACCCCAAAAAACCAGTTTTTCAAACCAGAATCATTTTTAATATTTTAAAATAATCCACTTATGAACTGATTCTGAATTTCTTAGTAACATGTTCGACCTGAACCAAACTTTTACGTTTCAACGAAGTTCCCAAATCATCGAAGTAGAACCCTAATCTTTTTCACTTACAAAGCCAATCCCAAATTGAGATTACCCCAAATTGCGATTTTTTGAATCAAATAACCCTACAATGATCAAACATAAGATGTCTTATTGATAATTAATATATATATATATATATATATATATATAATAAATCATAATTGTTCTCCTAATTCATGTTATAATTTTAGGGAAAACTATTTGTTCTTTTAAATGACCTAAGATTATGTCAATTTAGTGATTATAAGTTTATAATTATGTACTACTCGGAATATATAGTTATAATATAATTTTTTTTTCTTTCTTCAGACACTTTTTAGAAACTTGTCTGTTGACATAGAGAGAGAAAAAAAACTTTTCATATTATAATTGTATACTTCTCAGAATTTATAGTTATAATTACTAAAATAACATAAGCTTATTTTCTTTAAAAGTACAGACTCTAAACCCATAATTTTATTATTATTAAAAATTTTATTTTGTTTCTCTTTGCCTAACCTCGTGTTGTGGGTTAACTTCATATGCTAATTAATTAGAACAGTTCATACAATTTAGAGCAGTAAGCGAAATATTTGTAATATATATGGGTGCTGTTTTTTTTGGTAACAAGCCATGTGGCCTATTATTATATCTTACTTTATCATTATTGGAAAGGGCCACGTGGGGTTTAATTTTTTTTTTTTAAGTTAACCCAGTTTTTTTTTTTTTTTTTGAAGCGAGTTAGTTTAATTAATCTAGAGTATGAGACAAATGATAAATAAAGATATTTAAATCCTTCTTAAAAATAATATGTGAGAATTAAATCCAAAATCTTTTCCTTTCGATTTACTCAACCACCATTTAATGGGTTTGAACTTTGAACTTTGATTGAACCCCTTGTTTTCTTGTATATAAGAGATGACGATAAATGTCGTTTTTTATAGACCCACTCGGTTGATGTTTATTTTAGTTTTTTCTTTATTTTTTTGGAAAACAATTATATTTTAAAGATTTTTCAAAAGAATTCAAAATAAAAGTTTTTTATTTAATTTTTACTTATTCCTTATGTGCCTCCACAACCACTCTTTTCTTTTCACTTCATTAAAAAATCACTTCACAAACATCAGGATGTTTCCTCGCTTGCATACTCATAACTCACTGATGACTCTGACATTTTCTACCACTGCATTCGCCACCTCATCAGTGGAATTAAAAATATGCTTCCGGACTACCGTGGTTCTTCCATTCAAAAATTGACACTTATATTAATTTTTTTTTTCTTTCCTCCCTCCTCAACTTTTTCTTTCTCTCACCTCAGTCGCATCTAATTCTTTGAAGTCCCGGCCCATAATAACTTCACTCTCATCAGTTAAGTTTTTACTTTGCACGTGTCTCATCTTTTTCTCTACTAGTTTTAAGTTGGCGTGGAGATAATTGAATTTTTTTTTTATACAGAGAGATAATTGAATCTTTGAAACACATAAAACACGTCTCTTTGACCTGTTTAGGGTCAAACTGCAACCTTTTTTTTCCTCGTTTGGTGCAGTTGGAAATATAATTTCCAACAGAGGGCGAGGACACCATTTTCTTTTTTTAAATTTCTAGCCACGCGATATAATTTAATAGGTGTCGAGCTACTCTATTAAGATACTTGTTATTTAATGTATTTAACAAAATATAAATTTTGGATTATAACTGCTTTATTATAAAAATAAGAGAAAACTTCAAAAACTCCGGTAGGTTTCTTCAGAATCATTTACCCCTTCATCGAAAATTTTAATCATTTACCTTCTACTTAAAGTTTTTTTTATCATTTACCCCCTTAACTTGATTTTTCATCCAAACCTATAATTAACGGTGTTAATTATTTTATAAAATAACAAAAGTACCCTTTAATTAAAAAACAAACAACACGTTTGGTATACTTCCCATCAAGATTTGGCATTCTTGCTACCTATTATATCGGGAGCTTCTGCAACTACGGCGGATGAAATTCTATGATATGGTATTGTTGCTATCATTTTAGTTGTTCAATTTCAAATTCCATTATGGTGATGTATGGTACAATCCTAAATTTGCTTACCCTAATTGAAATTCTCACTACGTTTAATGGCACCAAATGAACAATGAAAGCAAATCAAAAAAAGGACCTAACATATGTTGATGGCATTTCTATATTGGGTCTGTCTCAAGACAATATTATCAACAGTCTATAAAAAATTTCTACAATCCAGTTCAGGTGATATTAGACTTTATCTATATCTCCGCATTTAATGAAAAATATAAGACAACACTAATTATTCATATACATGAATTCACTAAATTATTAATATTCAAAAACAAATTGATTCTTTCTTCTTTTAGTTTATTTGACGTTATAATATATAATACACCTTTGATAGAGGCAGCACAATTGTTAACTACAGCAGAATATATACCGTTCATGCATCTCGAAATTTATAAACATCACCAAACTCCATTCCATGTGCCAATTCAATCTTACCCCATCAATGTCTTCATTTATAATTTCATTCATTTTGTCCTCATCCAAAACATCACCATCGAATATATCATCTCCAAAGTCAGCCCCATTATCATTTGCACACCAATCCTTTCCACCATCTTCAAACTCAGCACCATCACCATCTTCAAACTCAGCTTCATCTTCATAATCATATTCAAATTCAGCTCCATAAATATGTTGTGATGATGGAAGACCTATATCATAGTCATCCATTGTAATCTGCATACCAAACAATATATATTTCTCAACTTTTTTTTTGTGATGATGCAAATATGTTGTGATGATGCAAAAAAAACTGCAAAAATATGTTGTGATGATGCAAAAAAATAATTGAATTTAACATTATTTATGTAATTGCTCAAACGCTGTGTTTTTGAATCATGACCGAATTTCTTACCTTGGTATTAAAATCACTAATATCATCATTTATATAGTTAGATATACAATAAAATTTATGCAAAAAGTAGAAAAGTGACTATTAAAAGCATGTACAAATTGGGTATTGAATCATCCTAATATGGGTATGTGTAGGCAAAGGTGCAGGGAAACATTTTTTAGCTAATTGATAAGACGTGAAGCCTGTGGAAGTGATCAGAAGAGAAAGAAACTGTCCCAAAACGCTGCGGCCATAATTTCTTCTGTTCATGCTATAACCGTTGATTTCGGTCTTTTTTTGTGTGTGCAAAAACACAGCGTTCTGAGCAATTAACTAAAATGTTAGGGATTGACAAACCTGAAATTTCATACCAAGTTAGGGTTTCGATTGACAAACCTGAAATTGCTCAAAAGCTGTGTGCACCGGTGGATAGGGATTCGGTTAAATGATTTCGTGTGTGTAGAGAAAAGGAGAAGCTAAACCGATGTAGGTGTGAAGCTCAACGACTATGGAAATCTGTAACTGGAGTAATAGAGGCTATGACAAAGAGAGGATATGGCAACAACTCTTGACACATAAACACGGTCAATGTTTTTTTTAATTAAAAGGTACTTTTGGTATTTTATAAAATAATTAACACTGTTAATTGTAGTTTTGGATGGAAAATAAAGTTAGAGGGGTAAATGATAAAAAACTTTAGGTAAGGGTAAATGATTAAAAATTTCAAAGAAGAGTAAGTGATTCTGAAGAAACTTATAGGGGTTTTTGAAGTTTTCTTTAAAAATAATTAAAATATAAAACATTTTTTAACAATTTTTCATTATTTTCATAAAAACAACTCAGTTACCCTCTGGATTCTGGACGCCACTTTGTTCCGTTGAGCCTTGACCATGACATTGACCCCTTCCACGGTGAACCCAAATTCTCTGCCATTCTCGCTCAAATCGAAGTGTTTGCTGCCTACGTCTCCCATTTAACGGATAAATCTTTGGTAGAACACTTGTATTCAAGTGGGTACAACTTTTTTCTACTTTTAGAAAAAAAATTAACACTTTTCAAAAAATTTCAAATTTATTTTTCCCGCACTTTTTTCCAAAAGTGAAAAAAAGTTGTACCCACTTGAATACAACTGTTGTACCAAAGAGTTATCCCCATTATATACAAAAAAAAAAAAAAAAAAAAGAGTTATCCCCATTTAACGTTGTTATTTTATATAGGATATTATTTATGTTTTTTCCTACTTATTTTATATAGGAAACCACATTTAATCATGATCACGTTTAATGGAAGATTGAAGGTCTTTAAATGACAAAGGAAATGACATGGCTCTCTAACATAATTGTCTATAATTATCAAAGTTGTGGTCAGGATCAAGGAATCTTGAAAGACGATTAAACATACGGCAACGACAATGAATTAAAATCATTACTTGTAAACGTCATTGAACCAAAGTGAAAACCACTGGATTTGATTCTTTCGCCCATAACCACCAATTGAGACACTAAATAACATTACAACCCTGCTGCAAAAGTATGTTAAATCCAAAGTGCAGAGCAGAAAATAAATGTAACAAACAGAGCCCAAAATTGCACTTCCATTCAATTTTTTCTCATATTGCTAATTGTGAAAGACTATATAGCTAGAGATTATTGATCTATTTTGATTACCTTATAATCATATATATTATGCGGCTAATATAATAAGGACAGAGGAAGAGAAAATAAGGATGGAAATATATATATATATAAGCCAGTTGCTGAAGCTGAAATATATTCATACATTGCATCATCCTTGCCAAAGAAAACCAAAGTATCCTTAAGGGATATCATGAAACTATGACAGAAACATTATGAAAAATAGATCAGTATGATGACTAGATATCAGCAATCAGCCATTTTTGGGACAATCTTCTGGCCCGGCCCAAAACTCTATCTTGTTTTTCTTGGTATCGAATATGAACATGAAATTTGTTTGCTGAAAAGCCTCCAAAATGTTACCCTCTTGATAGGACCTAATCATCAAACAAAAGCTTTCTTTCTTCTTATCCCCTCAACATCCAACCTTTCAAACGTTTGTTGAGGACCCAAGTCCAGCTGAGCATCACCTTCAAAGCCTGATTAGGAGAAAATGAGAAGGGTACAAGAACGGTGTCACCTTCTTGTCTTATTTGCATGACTCAAGTACTCAACTATATATAACCACCGATGTGAGTCATTCTTCACACATCAGAACTCCATATCAAAATGATACACTCATTCTTCACACACCAGAACTCCATCACAATGATTCGTATTTTTCTTGCATTTCTTTGTTTCATCCCACCCTACTCTCCAAAATCACCTTTATTCAAGGCTAATCTTACCTTTGTCGTCGACAATTCATATTCTTTGCAACCAGACATGCTAACTCCATGCATTTCATGTGTGGTTGCAAAGAATATGAATTGTCGGCGGCAAAGGTAAGATTAGCCTTGAATAGAGATGATTTTGGAGAGTACGGTGGGATGAGCTCTAGTGTCAGGCCACTGGACAAACCCAGAAATGAAAGAAAAATAAGAACATTGTGATGGAGTTCTGGTGTGTGAAGAATGAGTGAATCATTGTGATATAGAGTTCTAGTGTGTAAAGAATGACTCACATCGGTGGTTATATATATATATATATAGTTGAGTCAAGCAAATAAGACATGAAGACAATTATATTAACGAATGTGTAGTGGCTATCTTGCAAGTGAGAAGTTGGATGTTTGTGGGTCACATGGGCAACTTGGGAAAGGGATTGGTTTTCTCTGTTTGTGGATCTTCTAAAAGTGGATATCTGCAAAAAGAAGTTGCATGTGGGTGGATCACATGCACCATATGATTCAATTTGATTCATATGATTTTTTTTTTTCACACCACTAATTACATGTAGTGCAAATTTTTACCTATTTTTTTAAAAAGTAAAATTCTACCTATTAGGCCAAGGATTCACTTAAGTATTTAATTATTATTTCTAGTAAAACATACAAGTAATTAAATATGCTAATATTTAAATATTTTATCATATTTGAACTTCTTTTGAATGATCAGTGCTAATTAATTAAACTACAAGCTAATAGATATATTTATGTGCAAAATTTATAGTTACACGTAAATAAACAGCAAAACAAACAAGTTATGTACAAAGTGACCTTTTACTGATGTAAATTTCAATACAATTTGTACTCCTTACTTTTTAATTAATAATTTCATAAATAAACTTTTCAAATCGATTTTATGTATATACTGGTACTTTTCTACGTTTCTCTTTAGTTAGATATAAAATAGATTTTTATATCACAAAATTTATATTTATTAAAAGTTAGATATAGGGACAAAGGTTAGATTTATTAAAGTGGTATAACCTTATTAAACATTTAATTTAGTGACAAATGTTAGATTGGTTTCCTTATTAAAACAAACATCAAAAGCATGTAAATAACTTTACTCAGATTTTAGGCCTTATTTAATAATATTAAGCCTATAATTTTAGTATGCTGTAAATAGAATGTGAATATATTTATTAAAAGTTAGACTTAAAAAAGGGTAGGTTTATTACAGTGGTTAGAGGGTATAACTTTTTTTCTTCTTTTGATATGTACTTTTCTTTTCTGGGATCTTTTTCGTATTTATATGTAATATGACTATTTTTTGCTAAATGAGCTGTGCTGCATCAGTTTTCCAATAGAAAAAATTGAAAATACTAGGCAGTATAGTTGAAAATACTAGACATATAGTTTACCAAAAAAAGTAAAAGAAAAACGAGAGACATATATATAGCTGAAATATCGAGTCATTCTAGGAGATAGGTTAGAGGTGTGGTACGAAATTTGAAGGCTGAATTTGATCTTAGTCACATGCATTGATCATTTGTAAAGGATTTTTCTTTTCCCCTTAGTTACCTCTTTTTTAATCTCAACGTTTTATATTTTAAATTACCATAGTATAATTTTTCGTTATTGCATTTCGTATCCATTAATTAAAAATGATTTTGGCCTTCTGTCCAGTATGAAACTCTATTAATGTACAAAATCATGGCATTTAATTTGTGTCTAAATCACCCGCTCATTAATTATTTGCTTTCTCTGTTTGTGTTCTAAAAATGGATGTATGCATGAGGAATTGCATGTGGGTGGATCAAATCCACGATATGGTTCAATTTGATTCATATGATTTTTTTCACACCACTAATTACATATAGTGCAAATTTCTACCTATTTTTTTAAAAAGTAAAATTCTACTTATTAGGCTGAGGATTCACTTAACTTATAATTAAAATTTGTTCTATTTAATATTATTTCTAGTAAAAATACAAGTAATTAAATGTGTTAATATTTAAATATTTTATCATTATTGAACCAAGTACAATTAAGTGTTCTTTTGAATGCATGAGTGCTAATTAATTAAATATGCTAATTCTTTTAGTATACAAAGCGTGACCTTTTAATTATGTTAAAATTCAATACAATTTTTACTCCTTACTTTTTAATTAGTAATTTCATAAATAAACTTTTCAAATCGATTTTATTTATATTTTGGTACTTTTCTACGTTTCTCTTTAGTTAGATATAAAACAGATTTTTATATCATTAAAGTTATATTTATTAAAAGTTAGATATAGTGACAAATAACATTACTCAGATTTTCGGCCTAATTAAGCCTACGATCTTAGTATGCTGTAAATAGAATTTGAATAAGAGATTTGTGCTATGAAGAGTGTTACAAACAAGCCATTATATTTTTCTAGTTTAAGAGGTTGTGCATGTTAGAAACAAATTAACTGATGCAAGTGAATTGTTTCACTGACCTCCCTTATATATGCAAATCAAGGTACGTTTGGGGTTTGATTACCATGATTATCGAATTTCCATTTCTGAAATTTTTTAATTATTAATATTGATTTAATTTTGATGGTTCACAATAAATTATCTTTATTAGGATTGTTTAACATTAATTGGATTAACATAAAAAGTGAGAATCCTCTATATATGATAATAATATAGATAGTTAACATTGTATATAGGAAGATATGTTCGCATATGTTAAAAATGCAAAGACTTATGAAAGAAATTAAGATTTTGATAAAAATATTTTACAGGTTCACTGAGATTGGTCTTGATGCCTATGTGAGACTCCTGACATGAGATTGCGCTTCATCCTCTCCATTTAATTAATTCCAACTCAACCTATTGGGCCAGCTTATTGTAGGTCAAGCTATTTGCAGTATTCCCTTGTGATTACGTTTTTTTTTAATTATTAGTATTGATTTAATTAATTTTGATGGTTCATAATAAATTATCTTTATTAGGATTGTTTAACATTAATTGGATTAAGATAAAAAGTGAGAATCCTCTATATATGATAATAATATAGATAGTTAACATTGTATATATATAGCATTTAATTTTCATGTCTAAACCCAACCCGCTCATTATTATTTGTTTTCTCTGTTTTTGGATCTTCTAAAAATGGATGTTTGAGAAAGTTGCATGTGGATGGATCAAATGCACGATATGGTTCAATTTGATTCATATGATTTTTTTCACACCACTTAGACCGAGGATTCACTTAACTTATAATTAAAATTCGTTCTATTTGATTATTATTTCTAGTAAAACATACAATTAATTGAATGTGCTAATATTTAAATATTTTATCATATTTGAAGCAAGTAAAAGTTTTCTTTTGAATGGTTGCTAATTAATTAAACTACAAGCTAATAGATATATTTATGTGCATAATTTATAGTTACACGTAAGTAAACAGTAAATCGAACAAGTTATGTTAATGTTTTTAATATACAAATTAAAGTGACCTTTTAATGATGTAAAAATTCAATACAATTTGTACTCCTTACTTTTTAATTAATAATTTCATAAATAAACTTTTCAATTTGATTTTATTTATATTTTGATATTTTTCTCCGTTTCTCTTTAGTTTTAAAGAAAGCTATTTCCTTCACCAAAAAAGAAGAAGAAAGAAAGCTATTTGTATATAGAATTAATAGTTATTAATCATATTTACCAAAAATAATAATAATTATTAATCGCTTCTCAGAAGAATTTATGTAAGTCGCTTTTTTATATGAAAAATCTATATAATTTGTACTTCTTATTTTCTATCTTATAATTTTTTTAATTATTATTTTTTATAATTTCTTCTTGAGCTGTAAACGAATTTATGCGTATAAAAAAAAAAACTAAAGTTTATAATGTTATTAATATTTTAAATATTATTTATTTATTTATATAGGGAGTGTTCTTTTGACTCCAGTGTAAGACTTTTAAGTCTTACTCCCAATCTCAAGCCGTTGATGGACGAAAATCAACGGTTGTCATTTATAGTGTAATTAATAATTAATTAATTAATATAACTTTCTAAACTATAACCGTTGAATGGACGGAAATCAACGGATAGGATGAAGAGTAAGATTTATAAGTCTTACTCTGGAGTCAAATGATCTCTCTCTTATATTTTGACTCTAGAGTAAGACTTACAAGTCTTACTCTCCATCTCAACCATTGATTTCTGTCCATCTAACAATTATCTATACCAATTAATTAATTATTAATTTCAAATAAATAATAACCGTTAGATGGACGAAAATCAATGGTTGAGATGGAAACTAAGATTTGTAAGTCTTACTCTAGAGTCAAAAGATCCATCCCCTATATATATGGGAAAATTGAAAATAAAGTGACTGGATGGTCCAGTGCACTATGTTCTCCCGGGATTATAATATTTTGTGCACTATGTTCTCGCGGGAGAATATAGTGGACTGGACCAAATTTACATCAAGTCACTTGATACTCACTAAACCTCATATATATATATATATATATGGAGAGATCAGAGTAAGATTTTTAAGTCTTACTATTCATCTCGACCGTTGATTTCCGCTCATCCAACAATTATAACTTATGAAGTCATATTAATTAATTAATTATTAATTACACTACAAATGACAACTGTTGATTTCCGTCCATCAACGGCTGAGATGAGGAGTAAGACTCAAAAGTCTTACTCTGGAGTCAAAAGAACTCTTATATATATATATATATATATATATATATATATATATATATATATATATAGGTAGGATTCTTTGACACCAGTGTCAAATTTAAAATTTGACACCTCATCTGAGAGCCGTTAGATAAAAAAAGATCAACGACTCTGATTTGTAAGCATGTGACACCATTTGTTAGGAATGTGGCTTCCATACTCAAGAGGGGTTGAATTGAGTATTACAAGGTTTTCGCAAAAGTCCCATTCTAGTTTCTAAGTAATCATTTCAAGTAAACTTTGATATGTGAAAAACTAATCAATACATTCAGACATTCCATAATATATAATATGTCACAATTATAGAACTTATACTAGCACATACAAGATATCAAAGAAGCAATTAAAGTGCTAGAAATAAAGAGTTTAGAGTTTAGAGAATTGCAAACACAATATATCCTGGTTCGGTCACCACCACTTGTGACCTACATCCAGACTGAAGCCGCTCGATCAACTCTTCCACTAATGGTCAAGCTTCACGGGTGCTTGACAAACCTTTACAATCTTCCAAGACTTTGGGTTCTTGGATACCTTTCAATCTCCAAGTTTACGGGTACTTGGTAACCTTACAATTCACTCCAAATTTACTTAGGTATTTGGCCACCTATCAAACAATGGGTCTCACAACCCTTTCAACTCAAGAATACAAGGAAGGAAATATTTAGAAATGAATATACACTCTCAAAGTGTGGATATACAACTTGAAGCACTATGGGTATATGGATTTTCAAGATATGAGCTCAAATATGTTTGATCTTTGAAAGATATGAAAGAATATGCAAGTGGTAGTGTAGAAGCTCTCAAAGTATGCTTAATATGTGTAGAAATGATGTCTAACATTTTTGAGTCATTGTGAATGCATATATAGTGTTTTCATTGAAAAACTAGCCGTTGGAAAACTAGCCGTTAGGAAACTAGCCGTTTATAGCCGTTGGGAAACTAGCCGTTTATAGCCGTTAGGATCCCATTTGAAAAACTAGCTGTTTTATAGCTTTTTATAGCCGTTGGGATCACTTTTGAAAAACTAGCCGTTTTATAGCCGTTGGAATCTGTCGCAGTGGTAATCGATTCCCAACTTGACAGCAAGAACATTGTTTCGTATTTTGGCTATAATTTGAGTTATACTTGTCGGATTGATGTGATCTTGGTCTTGTTGAAAAGATAAAAGAGAGATCTACAACTTTTATGAAGAACACAAGATCCAAATCCATCATATTAAATACTAAAAATTGTATAGAAGACAGAAGCGAAATTAAGCAACAAATTTTAAGTTCAAATGTGTTATAGCTTGCTTCCAACTACTTTTTGTGAAAGATCTTGACTTGATAAATATGTTTTTAAGTTATAAAATATGTCAAGGATCTTTTCCATGAATTTTTCAAATTTCTTTCAAGTATATAAAGGTTATGATTATGCAATTTGAAAAACACATTTACTTTGAGAAAAACTTTGAGCTCATGCAATGCAATCTATCATATACCCTCACATATATTCTAAGTCCTAAAGATATATTCTAAATATGATTTTAGACTTAGCTTCATGTCTTGTGTCTTGGATATTTTCTTGAACTTGATGCTTTGACTTTGTTGAATATGATAATGCTTGACACTTTGTTGGTTTTGATCATTTTTCACCATGGTTATGATATTGAGCTTCTCTTAGATATTGTCCATGGTTAGTTGTCTTTGATCTTGTTATTGCTCTTCTAATTATTCCTTATTGCTCTTGATCCAATGATCTTGCCTTTTTGTTGTTGCCACTTTGTTATCATCAAAAACATACGTTGTATCTACACCATTGATCTTTTTTGATATAATGACTCTCAGATGAGATGTCAAATTTCAAATTTGATACTGGTGTCAAAGGATCCTACCTTATATATATATATATATATATATATATATATATATATATATATATATATATATAGGGTTAAGATCATTTTTCACCGGTATAAGTTACACTCTAAATATTAATCGTTGATCCTATATAGAGTGTAACTTACACCGGTGCAAAATGATCCTAACCATATATATATATATATGGGAAAAACATTTCTCAAGCAGCTTGAGATAAGTTTATCTCCGGCTACTCCAAAACTACGTCGTTTTATTTATTTATTTTCTTATATCAATTGATTCATCTTTGAAGGATTATGATTCCTTTTTTCTCTCTCTTCCTTTATCACTATTGATCCATCTTTGTACAGTTATGATTTAGTAGTCGGAGATAACTTTATCTCCGGCAGCTTGAGAAATGATAAGCCCTATACACATATATATATAGGGGAAAACGTTTCTCCTGTTACACGAGATTGGGGTGTTCACTATAACAACCCTAATCCTCAAACTGTTTGAAATTGACAATTATATAAGACAATGTGCAAATTCTGTGTCTGTTAAGGAAATTCTATCAGTTGAATCATGAAACTATCATGATAATGGATGTAAGGATACAATTCATGCCTAACAAGTCAATTAGAACCTAAAACGAATATGAGTTGTGTTTAGAGACAAAAATACAGAAAATTATGTAATAGGGGTATTTTGGTAATTTTGCAAATTAGGTCTGAACTGAGTTCCGACAATCTAGTTAAATTCTCTGATAAATTCTAAGGGTTATATATGTGTTTAAATTAATTAATTGATGTGTAGAATAATTTAAATAAATAGGTCAAAGTTTAATTAATTAAAAGTCAACTAGTTTAAAAAATAAGCTTTAACTTTACATCTAGATTTAATCTTTGGTCAAAGATGATTGTCTTATTTTATATGTTATATGTAATGTGTAATTATATTATTGTACGATTGGTTGGTCATAATTCAAGTGGATGATATGTAAAGTGAAAACCAATAGAGATTAAGTTACTTTATACTTTGGAAAAGTCAAAAATTGTGTGCTATTTCTCCTCCGACTTATGCAAGTTCGGTTGCACTCTTTCTTTGGTGTCTTCCACGCCTATGAAAATCGGGAATACGAAAAAATTGGAACTTAGACGGAGAAGACAAAAATGAGAATTAGAAAAAAATACAAAACAAGAAAAACAAATCAGTAGGTGCACTTCGAAGGTGGTTTCCATGCCATTACTGTTGGGAAGACCGCCGTTTGATGGTCAAGGAAGATGATTGCTGGTTGAGTGTCCAGGAAAATGGCCACCGATTAAGTGCAGTTGACGCCGCCGGTTAAGGGAAATGGTTCGCCAAGGATGGAAAGGAAACACAGCGAAGATGGAGAACAAATGGCCTTGAGGGAAATGGTTCATCGCCGAGATGGAGGTGATGGCTTTGTCTGGTGGAAAAGGGAAGGGAGATGAAGTTGAGGGCTTTGTTCAATGGAAGAACAAGGGGAGACTAACATGCAAATACGGTGGAAAGAGGAAAGTGAAATCGGCTAAGTTATTTTTTTAACACTGGGAGTCTTGTGAAGAAGTTGTTACATTTTGAAAAAGTTAAATCCTTTGAAAAAGTCTCACTGGGAGTCTTACACTTTGGTACAACTCAATCTGTAAAATAATTGATGACAATGTTGATAACAAAGTTGTTATCAAAAGCATCGTGAAGAAGTTATATAGAGAGTGGACGAATTCTCATGTTGTCATTTCTTTTGATTGTCCTTGTGTCATTTACAGGCATTTGCCTTTATTTTATGATACCATGACTCATCGGCGACAGTAGATGGAAATTACACATCATGGTATCAACCAGAATGATACTGGATCAACTCTTCAACCCAGTGGCGGGGCCACGTTGTATCTGGGTGTGGCTTTGACCAGGGCTAAATTTTAATAAATTGTACTTATTATGTATAATTATATAATTAATTATAATTTGACCCGGGCTAAAATTTGTAATTTGGCCTATAAAAAAAAATATTTGATGAGAGATTTGGATAAATTATATTAAGTTATGTGTTCCATTTTCATTTATATAAAAAAATTAAAATATAGGAAAATCTTAAAAAAAAACCCTTATAACTTTCTTCATAATCATTTACCTCATCTCCAAAATTTTGAATCATTTACCCTCCCTGATTTAATTTTTTTTTATCATTTACCCCCCTAACTTAGGGGCTAAATGATAAAAAAAAAATTAAGTCAGGGGGTAAGTGTTAAAAAAAATCTAAATACGGATGTAAATGATTCAAAAAATTTGTGAGGGGGTAAGTGATAATTAAAAAAACTATAGGGCTTTTTTTGAAGTTTTCCCTAAAATATATTCAATAAAATTTAAAAATATTTAATAAAATTATAATTCTTTTTCATGCTTCCTACTCAAGTGTTTTGTATTTAATATAATTTAAATATATTATGATATGAACTAACTAAAATTAAGAAAACTAAATACACATATAATTTTTTAGCTCGGGCTCTAGTTGGAGCTTGGCTCCGCCACTGTGTCGCGACTATTTTATACTATTTTAAAATATAATAGAGATACTCATATTCAAAATTTAAAAATTACATGATTTATTTTTATCTTACTTATTTGTTATAATAATTAAATGTATTTCTTAACTTTATTTTTAAGGGAAGGCCACCACATAAGTCATAAGAGAAGAAGAAAAGGGAATATAAAAGTGGCTAAATAAAAAAAAATTATTTCACGGACAATTATTCAAATATTTTGTCAATAAGGTTGTTTTTGTGGATCATCAATTTCTTGAGAATTCACGTATACTGTGTCAACAACTCCATGATATCTGTTATTCTATATAAATTATAATATTTCTACGAGTTCCACTTGTATATTATCAAGTTGAATTATCAATCATGGTTCCCATGTTTGTTCACCTAGAGGTATATCCCCCCCCCCCTTTTGAACGATTAGGGGAATAGAGGATGGAACTTCCTAAGCTTCTGAAAATTCTTGAGCTAACTAAATCTCATGAAGAATAATTTTACTTCCAGACTTATATAGTCTTCCTTTAAGAAAGTCATGTAAGTGCTCACAAAGGCCTTTTTATCGTTTGGACTATAGAAGATCAACCCCAGGTTCCTTTAGGAAAGCCGATAAACATGCACACTTCC
This sequence comes from Gastrolobium bilobum, assembly GCF_033153095.1. NCBI lineage: Eukaryota > Viridiplantae > Streptophyta > Magnoliopsida > Fabales > Fabaceae > Gastrolobium > Gastrolobium bilobum. Next base: position 75,871 of record NW_026896411.1, on the reverse strand, counting down.
GTGTGAGATTCCATCATATTTGACTTATGTTGTAAGATGTGTGTCAGAGCACCCCCAAAACCTGAATATGGTTTGAAATGGACTTGCGCTTTTTTTTCACAATTCTATGGGTATCTTTGTAACTGACATTGATAGAATTAAGTTGAGAAGGTACATATTGTTGTCTCCTAGGCATATCCCTATAATGATACTGGTAAAGATGAATAACTAAGGATGGACCTCATTGTCTCTAGATTTGTCTAATTATGCATTCTGCAATATCATTCAACTAAGGCGTTCCTAGGGTTGACAACTATGAAACTATCCCTCTTGATTCAAGTAATACCTGAAATTTCCAGAGAGGTATTCACCACCTTAGTTAGACCAAAGTATTTTTGATTTGAAAACCTGTATGTTTTTCTGTCTTAGACTTAAACTCTTAGAATTTTTCAAAAGTTTTAGACTTATGATGAACTGGCTGCATATATCCGAATCTAGAGTAATCATTAATGTAATGAACTATTCATACCCTTCTCTGGCTTGAATGCTCATTAGTCCACATACATCAGTATGAACCAATTCTAGTTCAAAAGTTGCGGAGATTCCTTTGATCTTGTAAGATCGTTTGGTCATTTTACCTTCTAAACATGACTCATATGAAGGTTTTGGTTTAAAGACTAGGGAACTTTAAATTCCCCTTTTAAGTAAACCATGTATCTTGTCCGAGGTAATCTAACCCCATCACAAGTGCCAAATATTTTTTAATTGAAGTTTTTCTTTCTCTAGGTAATGAGCTTATTCCTTTGATAGGGTATAGGACATGTACAAGTTATAAAGGCCATTTAAGCAATGCATCAAAACAAATAAAAGAATATGAATTTCTTATTGAAACTGAGGAATTAAATTGTAATGTCAAACTATGTTTTAACTAAACAACTAACAATAATTAAATTTCGCTTGAAATCTGAAACAAATAAACAGTCATCCAAAATCAAAGTTATTAAATTATCAAATAAAAAATAACTTATCCTACTGCTAATCAAACACAAGCTCCCTATTTTCAAGCTTAAAATTATTTTATCCACTGCTGATAGACACATTATGCTTGAACTACTACAAAGAGCAACAAATATAGTTAGTGGTTCCCGAATTATTGATTTATCCACTAAATAAGCGTAGAATTACCTATACCCATTTTGCCACGCACCTTGTCATTGACAGCGCATGATGTCCATGCGCAGCCACTTTCGGCTACGCATGAGACTCGTCTTGCTCATTTTTTCATCCTCTTTTACGTTGTGGTGTTGGTTTCTTTAATCCGCCACTAATCAATCACAAACACGTCAAAATGGTTTCAGATTCTTTTCATTACAATTTTGTAATACAATGAAAAATATACAAAAATTGAAATAAAAATCAAAGAGGAAACTAAATCATAAAGGATTAGCTCCATTGTTACAATCCCAAAAGAGCACACTGAAATCTCTACCATGGATTAAAGCCAAAAGCCAAAATAAAAGCATCAGTATTTATGAAAAGAATTATAAAATATACACACATACAAATCATATGACTGACAAATATCAAATCATAGATTTCATATTTCATGCAGCAAACTAATTACATGAATAAATCCAAAGAATTAGATTTGAACCAAAACACATAACTCTGGATCTGATACCAATTGTTGGCGCAATTGGATCTATGGAAGCATGAATACTGTTGTGGTTTGGAATGTTATGAATCATCATATTCTCTGCAATACAAGATCATACCTCTAGGTGCGCAGATCCACAACAAAACCCCTATGTGTAGGTGTGGTGATCCCCCTCATCTCTGTTGCCACATAATCCCCTTCTTCACGAACAACTGTCGTTTGCTTCCCAGCACGAACAAGCCTCCTTGCCAAAGATTGTTAGAAGTATATCTTTTAGACTATTCTTAAGGGGAAAAGGGTATGAGTGTGTAGGCACTATAGGATTTCAGATCTTAGATCTCACATCAACAACACTTGAGGCTGATAACTAAAGTGAGACTATTGATAAGGGCACCAAGAAATCTTAACCCTAGGCTTTTTGGACTCTTTTCATACACTAAGCCCAATTGGACTCATGGTAAAAAAAAAGATAAACCCAACAAATTAGAAGTACAATTAAGTATTATAACAAATAAATAGAATAAAATAAATCATATAATTATGAAATTTTGAATATGAGTATTTCTATTATATTTTAAAATAGCATAAAATTAATACGTTATATATATATATATATATATATAGATATTTATAATAAACTAAAATTTTGTTTAAAATATTTTACTATAAAAAAAAATAAGTTGATTCAAATATTTACTAAATTTTTATCAATTACATAAAAATGTATAATTTAATTGATAAAAATGTATAATTATAAATATTTAATTTAAATAACTTGTGTAATGCGCACTTGAAATGATTAATTTATATAAAAGCCATAGCAAACTTGGAAGCGAGGGGTCCAATGTTTAAATAATTAGCTAATTATTGGGACTCATTATCTAGTTATATTCGCTCATTCTTATTCACAAAATAAATACAAAATTTGAATCTTAGATTCAACTCTGAGTATGGCGATTTTAATATTTTAGAGTGCAGTTCATGCCCTCCAAACAACTAATAACATTTGGGTTGAAAAATGAAATCACAATAATGAATTGATCAAGTTGTGCATGATAATTATTATATTTTATTCTACAATTTTTTGTTTCACCGAAAGAATATATTGAATAGTTAATGCGTAAATGTATATATTAAATAAAGGTAATAAAGTTTATAAAGTTATTTTAGAAAAATTTGTCTAATGATCATCAAAACGACATAATTTTTAGTTGAAAGATTAAAAAAATAAAATTATAAAGACTATTATAACTCTAAAAAAAATTAAATTTACAAACATACTATGATTCCGCTCCAAAACAATGTTATTTCGGTGAACATTGGATAAATTTTTCTAGAGTGACTTAAAAAAATAAATAAATAACATTTAAGAAAAAAATTGTTTCTCATTTTTTATAATTTATATTTTTGAATAACCGATTCATTTTATGTCACCGAGAAATAAATCGATTTTAATAAATATTATTTCTAATTATACCTATTCCTAGAATAAATGTTTTTTGAAAATAAAGCAAATAACTGATGAGTGATGACGGTGTAAGCCCGTTTGCTTCAACTTAAAAAAAAGTAACTTTTATCTCTTCTTTATTTCAGAAGTGTTTTTTATAAAAGTTAAAGTTATTTATATTTTTATAAAAGTATTTAGTTTTGAAAAAAAAAATTAGTTTTTAACTTTTGCTTTTTTTAAAAGTTAAAATTTTTAAATTTTGAAAAGTAAATTTTTCAATTTTTTTTATGACTTCTGTTTTTTTTTTAAAAGCAGATATTTAAATGCACTAAAAAATGAAAAATATTTTTTTTTAAGAAAAAATAATTTTTTTTTAAAAAAAACCTATCCAAACGAATCAAAGAGATAAAATCCATTGCTAACATGATAGATAGATATGCATAGGATTTACACGGGACCATGGTACGCAAATTCATGCGGTGTCATATCAGACTGCATGCATAGATTATATTTTTCGATCTAGCCATGAATATCACAAACTTTGCATGCTTTTTCTTTCACATCAGACTGCATGGATTGCATAAAGCTGGTTAGGGGTAGCCAGTGTAGCCCCACTTAATTGAAAATATTTTCGGTATTATATATATATATATGGAAGAGAAATATTTTTATTATAAAAAAATATACTATCAATTCATGAACTTCTTATTTAATTATCATTTCATTAGAGAGAAAGTGATAAAAAATTTATGAAAAAAAAAAATATTAATTCAATGGTGATTAGATAAGTAATAAGTTAATAATAATTTATTTTGATAGTAAAAATATACCCCTCTTATATATGTATAGACTATCCATACATTTTTCACTAATTACCTTTTTTTTTCTGTATCTTTTTATTATTATTCTTGATTAGAAAATTTCTATTCCGTTACACCAAAAATCTAATGACCGTAACTAGGTCTTGTTGTCACCCATATTGTATTTCTCTAGCCATAAATCTTAGAAATTTTTTGCATGCCAACGTACATGTCAAAAGATGAGGCAACCAGGTGGCACATTCAGTAGCTTCTTTCTCTTGAGGAGAATCACTGCATTATGCACTACTGTTGTATTGTAGTATCATATAGTGCAGTTACTGCATTAACTTTGCACTACTGTTGAGGAGAGCAAATATGCAAGCAGCCATGGATGCAGCTCCTCTTCACATAGCAATGTATCCATGGTTTGCTATGGGACACCTAACCCCATATCTCCACCTTTCAAACAAGTTAGCAAAGAGAGGACACAAAATCTCATTCTTCATCCCCAAAAGAACACAAACCAAATTACAACATCTAAACCTTCACCCACATCTCATCACCTTTGTACCCATCACTGTTCCTCTCGTTGATGGACTCCCTCATGATGCTGAGACCACTTCAGATGTGTCCTCATTCTCTTTATTCACACTTATTGCCACAGCCATGGATCGCACAGAGAAGGACATCGAACTTCTCCTCAAGGAGCTAAAGCCACAATTTGTTTTCTTTGATTTTCAATATTGGCTACCCAACTTGACTCGAAGACTGGGTATCAAGAGTGTCCAATACTTGATAGTAAATCCAGCAACATCAGCATACTTCGGAAAAGGATCAAGACTGATTCAAGGAAGAGAATTCACTGAAGCTGATCTCATTGAACCCCCTCCAGGGCTCCCTGATTCACCCATCAAGCTTTATGCACATGAACTTCGATTCCTAACTGCCACAAGGAAACTGGTGTTTGGCAGTGGTGTTTTCTTTCATGATCGCTTGTCCATGGGTAATAATAGTTTGGATTTTATTTATGGGAAAAAAGTTTGTAATATTAAAGAATACAAGTTGTGTCATTTTAGTTTTTAACATTATATATTACGGCGGTACTAGAAAATATTTGTATAGTGCCGAAATTGTTATGAAAATTCCGTCGCTAATTTCATCCTCGCTATTATTTTTCATTGCAAATTCTCTCGCAAACAATTTTGAGAGAGAATTTGTGACGCAAAGTAATAGCGAGAATGAAATTAGTGACGAAATTTCCATAGCAATTCCATCGGTATACAAGTTTTTTTTAGTAGTAATTATAATATGAAAAATTCTCTCGATCCTCAGTCACTTCAGTTGACACTAAGAGAGAAAAAAAAATTCATAATATAATTATGTTCTACCCGTAATACATATTTAGTGTTAAAAATTAAAATGACACAACTTGTGTCCTTTAAAAGGACACGTAACCCTTTATTTATTTATATCTTCTTTTCATTATTTTTCGTTTTTCTTAATTTTTTTACTATATATTTGAACTAATCGAAACCCATTTCGAGAATAAATTTTCTCATGTCTTGTTTAAGACAATTATATTATTTGAAAAATTTTAGTCATTTATTTTAGGGAAAAATGTGTATCGTTTTAAAGGATGTAAAGTTGTGTCATTTTAAGTTAGAGAAATAGATAGATAAAGGAGGAGAGAGAGTGGACAAAAAATATAAAGGTATGGGTCCCACCTCTTTGTAAGAGTGAAAGGATATAAGTTATGCCATTTAAAGGACAAATATTTTTTCCTTTATTTTAACTGGCATCAATTAAAATAACAATTTTTATTGTCTGGTATAACAACTTTTGATAGTAAATTTATGAGTAAACAACTGACATTTTTTACTTGATATAATTATCTTAAATATTAGAGAATTCATTTGCATTAGTTTGGGATAAAATTAATAATATTGATGTTGGTTATAGGTACAAGTTCGTCAGATGCAATTGGGTTCAAAGGTTGCAGAGAAATTGATGGGCCATATGTGGATTATCTTGAAATTGTATATGGGAAGCCTGTTCTGCTTTCAGGGCCTCTTTTACCTGAGCCAACCAAATCTTCTTTAGAGGAAAAATGGGTTACATGGCTTGGAAGATTCAAGGCTGGTTCTGTGGTTTACTGTGCATATGGAAGTGAAAGCACATTACAACAAAATCAATTCCAAGAGTTGTTACTTGGTATTGAGCTATCAGGTTTTCCATTTCTTGTAGCACTTAAGCCCCCTAGTGGATTTGAATCTATTGAAGAAGCTCTCCCTGAAGGATTCAAAGAAAGAGTTCAAGAAAGAGGGATTGCATATGGAGGATGGGTACCACAACAATTGATTTTAGGACATCCTTCTATTGGGTGCTTCATAACACACTGTGGAGCAGCTTCCATAACAGAGGCACTTGTGAATCAATGTCAGTTGTTGTTGTTACCAAGAGTAGGGTCTGACCATATCATGAATGCTAGAATGATGAGTACAAAGTTGAAGGTTGGGGTCGAAGTTGATAAAGGTGAAGAAGATGGTTTATTCACAAAAGAAAGTGTTTGCAAAGCTGTGAAAACTGTGATGGATGATGAGAATGAGCTTGGAGCACAAGTTAGAGAAAATCATACCAAGATAAGGAACCTCTTACTAAGCAAAAATTTAGAGTCCTCATGTCTTGATACTTTTTGTCAAAAGCTTCAAGACTTACTGTAAATTCTGAGTTTCATGGATTGCAAATCTAATTCATTTGTTTATGAATAAATATAATGAATTCTGTTGTCTAGATATGCTATATCCAACAAGGTTACATTTTTTAAGGGGGGGCTAGAAGAATCGTTGAAATAATAAGATAATTCTGTTCAGAATGATTATGGCATACTACAAACTTGTGTAGCAAGAACTTACGGTCATATTTTTAAATTTCATCAGAACCCTCACCAGCATTAGTATTTCTCTGAATATATATCTGCTTAGAGATAAAATAAAAATAAAAATTACTAAATAATTCAATAATTAAAAGTGGAAGAATATTGGGGATTTTTATCACTGAAAAAAAAAAACTTGAAGTATGTTACTTGGCCGAAGAAAACAGTGGCTAAATTCAAACTTGAATTCTACATTTGTTATGGGTTTAAAAGCACGAATGAAATTATGGTTATGTAACCTTTATTTTAGCAATCAGAACTTTTCAAACCGGCTTTATTTTTTTTTTCATTTTAAAATTTTAAATTCCTTTTTATTAGTCCCGGGTTTAAATCATTAATCTTCAATACAAGACCATTCAAAGCGCCAGGAAAGATGGTCTGCTAGGCATTTTCTTCCATTCTCAGTTGGATGTTCAGAATATCTTCACTAATCCGTCTAAGATCCAGGAGATAAATGAAACCCTCATTTGCCTCATTCCTAAGGTGGAGAACCCGAAATTCATAAAACAGTTGCGCCCGATTACCTTATGCAATTTAGTTTATAAGGTTGTTACCAAGATCCTCGCGAATAGACTTTGAGACCATGTGGACAAATAAGTGATGCCTAACAAATACAGCTTTGTTAAAGGGAGGCAAGCTTCGAATAATATTATTATAACTCAGGAGATCATTAATTCTATGAAGTAGAAGAGGGGAGCTAAAGGTTGGATGACCATTAAGGTCAATTTAGAGAAGGTATTTGACCAGATTGGCTGGGATTTTCTAAGAGATACTCTGTTTTACTTAGATGTGCCAGATAACGTTATTGATCTCATCATGTGCTGCATCACAACGAGTTCCATGAATGTGTTGTGGAATGGAGCAATAATCAAGGACTTCTCCCCATCCATAGGCATTAGACAAGGGTATCCCCTATCTCCGTACTTGTTTGTATTATGCATGTAGTGCCTGATCCATCTTATCAATTATGCCACGTGTCATAGAAGATGGAAACCGGTTACTGTAAAAAAAAGAGCTATAGCCATCACTCACCTTTTCTTCACAGATGATATCCTCTTGTTCTCAGAAGCAAGCTTAGACCAAGCTCGTATTATAAAGAAAAATTCTTCTCATCAAACATTCATCGTACCTGTAACACCCCAATTCGCGATCGGTTAGTTAACATGCATATAATGCAGAAACACCGCATAATTAAATGCTTAAGCAGAAGACTTAACCTATAAAAGTATCACCGTTATCCACATAACTAGTGACTTAACTTTTTCTTTTAATTATCTTTATGCATTTCATCGCACAATTCCCTTTTAACTCATTATAATCTGTATGTCCCATACCTGCACAGACCCCTTATTTATTCTTTCAATAACTGTCTTTGATAGTCAAAATACTATCCGGATATGTTATCTTGTACCATTCCGAACAATGTCTTTCGAACAGTGTAATGGAGATAAACTGGACTTAACCAGGGATTAATTCTCACAATTATCTTGCACCTGAAATACAGAAAAATTCAAACCACCTATATATATCAAACTGCCCAACACAGTGGACTAAAAATGGCTCTGTGCCAACAACGTCATCATCTATATACAGATACTACATAACATCATAACCTAAGGCTACACATGCCTCTCAAAACAATAACAACTATATATGTGCATGGTCATACATCATTCTAAAGTATACAGTCATCTCTCCAACGTATCTGGGATCTCTATCCTACGTCAGCCTTTTATCATGTGAAGGCTCTCTTGCAGCTGAAGTACCTGAAATATATCCCCATAACGCGGGGTTAGATATAAATCTCGTAAACTCAGGGTTTATGGAGTACTCTCCACCCGTGAGTTCTCTTCCTGCATGTAAGGTCAGATACATATAGCATAGCATACATCATATAAGCCTATTAATTTATCATGTTATCTTAGATATCCAAACACATGTCATCACCTATATGAATCAACTACATTAAGTATCTAATAGAATCCAATAGACAAACACAAAGATATTGCAACCATGACCTTTTAGATCCTGGTGGAACAACCCAGAGGAAAATCCTCATAAACCAAGAGTTTACCTTTTGAAGCTTCTATAGCACGCTTACTTGAAACACAAGCAACCATGTCAAATCCTCAAAACTCTGATCAGAGATCACTGTATCCTGATTCACACCTGTTATCCAAATATTTATCAGATTTGACTTTCATATTTTCAATTGTATCACAAGACTTTTATCTTGTCAATTCCATATTCATTCTTGACAATTCATGCCCATACCACAAGTCAGACATAAACACTCATTCTTTGACATTTAGTCACATATTGTTAAACATATATTCAAACACCATTAATTAGAGACTTAACCATTAAAACTCACTTCATTTAGGTTTCTAGGATTTAATTATCAATTAACTTCAATTCTGACCACATGGCCAAAACCCTAGCATACCAATTTACACACATTTTCATGCTTTTCATTCATCATTCTTCACATCACTTTAACTTTTAATCATACATCAAAACATACACTTATAGTTAGACTTTCAAATCATTGTTTACATATCCTTTAAGTGTCAATTTACATTCTTAACTTCAAATACTTAAACATCATTCCATTATACTTTATTACATATCAATCACATATCACATCACTCAATATAATTTAAACACAACTATTACCCTATTAACCTAACATGGCCGAATTGTATAGGTTAGGGTTTCTTAATTTTCTTTCATACAATCTTTAATTGAATGGCACCAATCACTTAAGTACTCATTGAATTCATGTTACATACACTCATTTAATCATTTTACATACAAACCCTAAATTAACTACACATGGCCGAATTGATGTATAGTTAAATACTTAGGATTTCTTTGGATTTTCATCAAACAATTCATTAATAAAGCATCACACAACCTTAATTCCATCATTAGTCACATATCAACACATCATTATCAAACACTTAGTATGCATAGTCAAAATTACAACTTGAACATTAATACTTTGCATGAATTTTTTAACATATAAACCATTAATTAAACTTTAAATCATCAATTAAACATCACACCACATCAATTAACATGTAAACATCATCAAACCATATCAAACCCTAATTTTCTATTCATAGCCAAAATTGAAAGGTTAGGGTTAGGTTTGATTCTTGCAATTTTTCAAGAATTCAAGATGTTATCTTTGATTCACAAGATTAAACTACCAATTTCCAAAATAAAACCACTTCAAAATTCATCATTAACATACATAAAAATTCGTGTTGAACGCAAGAACACAAATGTTCATAAATCATCATCAAATCAACGAAGTTGTTAGCAATTACCTTGTATAGCTTACTTTAGGTAACCTTAAGCTTTTCCAATATAAAAACCAAGCAAGTACTCATCCAAAACACTATAGGGTAGGAACCATATCCAACCTTTAGGAGAGGATATCTCACTCAAAACAAGCCTAGAAGGTGTATGGTTTTAGGGCTTTTGCTCACAAGAAATTTTTTTCATGTTGAAACTTTCATGAAATAATGGCTAGATATCAAGTTCTTTCAAGCTCTTTCCCTCACCATAGCTCACGATTATGGAAGAAGAGAAAAAGATGAAGGTGTCATGGGATATGAAAGAAAGAAAGAAAAGGTGACAACTTTAACAATTTTAAATACTTAATACTTAAGTTTTCTTAACTTTTTGAATTTAAACACTTAAAATATTTATCAAACTTTAAGTGAACTTCCAAGAGAAGACTCGTATAATTCCAATAAGCCAAAGTGGCATAAAAATGAGGCCAAGAAGCATGCCGACCGACTTATGTAAGGAAATATCAAAATAGCCATTTTTTTTTACTTTTTCAAAGCTTTAAAGTAACTTAATTCTCATTGGTTATGGCTTTAATCTTTCAACACAGTTCTTGGGCTAATTATGTACATAAAATGGCGTGGAATATGGATGATATACAAGGAAGAATCAAGTTATACTAAAAAAGAAAACATAGCACACAAAAGTTGACTTTTTAAAAGTTTATGTTACTTAATTCCTCTTGGTTGTTACTTAATCTTTTCAAACTTGAAACTTTGACCAACCAATTATAGAATAACATAATTACACATAACAAATAGAAAACAAAGCAATACAATCATATTTGACCAAGAATTAAGCTTAGTTGTAAAGTTTAAGCTTACTTTTACATAGTTTTGACTTTGAATTTCCTTAAACTTTGACCTAATTATTTAAATTATTCTACACAATATTTAATTAATTTAAAGAAATTTATTTCTCTTAAAATTCACCAGAGAATTTTACTATACTGTCTGAACTCAGTTCAGACCTAGTTTGCAAAATTACCAAAATATCCCTGTTATCACAAATTTGGCATTTATGTCTCTAAACGCAACTTATGTTCTTTTTAGGTCCTAATTGACTTATTAGGCATGAATTGTGTCCTCACATCCATTATCATGATAGTTTCATGATTCAACTGTTAGAATTTTCTTAACAGTCACAAAATTCACACACTATATATGTTAAACCTCCATTTAACATGTCTTGAGATTTAGGGTTGTTATAATACCTATGCCACAATGGATTTCAGCATCATAGGTGACTTGGGACAATACCTAGGGATGCAGCTCCATTATGGTAGAGTAACCAAAAGATCTTTCGCCCATGTGATAGATCGAGTACAACAACATCTACGTACATTAAAGATTTCCTCTCTCTCCCTAGAAGGTAAGGCTACATCGACGCAATCAGTGTTAAATGTCATTCCTAGGTACTCTATGCAAACAAGTCTTCGTCCAGTGACTACGTTATAGGTGATTGAGAAGCTTACCAAGAACTTTGTCTGGGGTTCCACACCAGCAAATCGAAAGTCGCATGCTCTCCCTTGGAATCTTGTATGTCGTCCAAAAGCATAAGGTGGTTTGGGGATCCGTAGGATGAGAGAGGAAAACTTGGCCTTCATTATGAAGGTAGGTATAGAATTCTGACTAAAAAAGCTACCCTATGGACTAGATCCATTCGGAACAAGTATAATATTGACGATGGATTATTCCCATGCTTCAGAAGTATTAGGAAATGCTCGAGTCTTTGAAAGGGAGTAGCCAAGATCTGGCCAAGGATCATTGACGACTCAAGGTTTCTTATTGTCAATAGGGAATCAATTAGTTTTTGGCAGAACCCATGGATCCCGAATATACCTCGCTTGGAGGATTATGTACTGCAGGATATTCTGGACTATATCATATAGTGGAAGGTTTCACATGTAACCACGTCAAATGGACTCTGGGATTGGGAAATACTTCTCCTGTTTATTCCTCAAGAGATAACTAATTTCTTAGCCAACATTCTTCCACCTAACCCAGCCAACGACCCCGACTATGTAGTCTGGGCTCTAAATGGCGATGGCAATTTTTTTGTTAAATTCGTGTATGATATGTTAATAGGTCAGGAATTCACACCTCCTCGGAGCCTCTAAAAAGTAGTTTGTGATGCCCAAACGCATAGAAAAGGTGGCTAAATAGAAAGTTAGGATTTTAGAAAAGAGTAACCCTCTAATTCTCATTTATAATTATCAAAATAAAAAAATATTCAACTCCTAGAATAAGGGTCATAAGCACATTTTTATATACTAATTACAAATTGATTCAAAATTCAAAAATATAAAATCCCAAAAATAAGACAAATTCCTAAGATAAATATGATGGTAAATAACTTGCAAAAATAAACAAATAATTACAATTAAATCATTCAAAATACGTCCCAAATCTTAGATATCAAATTACGCCAAATGTGTTGTTTTTCTTTTCTTGTAAAACAAATCTCAATCATATCTACTGCTTTATTGGGACTTGAATTTGATCGTAATTTGTTATATTTCAAATCACTGCTTCTTTCAACAATTGTGCCATAATTATTGGGCCACAACTCTGGTTGACTTATAGCTTCTTGAATCAATGGTTGGCCAACTATAAATGCATCATTCTCCCCTTCTAGGAAAAGATTCGTCCTTGAATATGCTTCATATTCACTGATATCATTTTTTAAGAAAAAAACTCAAATGACAAATCTTCCTCTATAAGATCTTCATATTCTGATTCTCTATCAGATTTATCATAGACTCGATTATCATCATAAATTGAATCTTCATCATAAGATAGATAATCATTATAAACTGTGTTATGATCGTAGACATCAAAGTCAAGAATGTTGATGATATCTTGAAAGTGGACTGATTTCTAGGTTGTACTTTCCAATTCTGTCCCTGGTTTAGAATCCCCAAAAGATTGATGTCCTCCTCTTCGTCATCACATGCATCCTCTAATTCCATTCTTTCTTTAGATTGAATGTCCAACTATGTTCACGTAAGTCGCCGCTCCAAATCTTGGATTTTCATACTCTGTGCCTAAACAAGTTGTCGCTTCAAAATTTGAATTTTCTTGATATGGGCCTTCACGAGTTTTCGCTCATAATCTTCAATTTTCCTGCTCTGCGCCGCACAAGTAGTCGCTCCAAGAATTGGATTTCATGCTCTGTGCAAACACAAGTTATCGCTTCAAATCCTAGATCCGCCATCCGAGCTCTTCATTTTCTATGTCACACGGGTCTATTTAACGTGGTTATTTTTCTTCTTTAGGAACGAATCCACGTCCCTTGCCTTCACGACTCCACCATCGATGACCTCTACGATTATGTTCAGCCATTGGTTGAAGTCAACCAAGTGCTCTGATACCAAATGATGCCGAAAATGCATAGACAAGGTGGCTAAACAAAAGGTTGAACTTTTACAAAAGAGTATTCCTCTAGTTCTCAATTATAATTATCAAAATAACAAAATATTCAACTCCTAGAATAATGGTCATAAGCACCCTTTTATAGACTAATTAAAAATTGATTCAAATTTCAAAAATCTAAAATCCTAAAAAAGAGGAAAACTCTTAACATAAATATAATGGTAACTAACTTCCAAAAATAAATAAATAATGACAATTAAATCATTCAAAATACGTCCCAAGTCTTCTTGTTCTGGAGCTCGAAACCCCTCAAGTTGCTCTATATATATCTCTTCTTCAAGATCTCCGTGAAGAAATGCAGTCTTTACATCCATTTGCTCAACTTCAATATCCATCGAAGCCGCCATGGCTAACACAGTTCGGACCAAAGTCATTTTCACCACAGGAGAAAATATCTCCCCTAAATCAACTCCCTTCGTCTGATTACAACCTTTCACCATAATCTTGGCTTTGTATCTCGGCTTTTGGTCGTTCTCTTCATTCTTGATTTTGTAAATTCACTTGTTCTTCAGAGCTCGTCTTCCTTTAGGTAGCTCGGTCAGCTCATAAGTCTGATTTTCGTGTAAAGACTTCATCTCATATTGCTTTGCATTTTCCCTTTTTTATTATCGGAGCTCGTCACAGCCTCATCATAACTCTGACGTTCACCATCTTCAGCAACAATGGTGTATTCATAAGGTGGGTACCTTGTAGAAGGTCGTCTCACTCGAGTAGTGTAACACCCCGTATATATCCGGTAATGTTATCATGTTATCGTATTAAGCTGCGGTTAATTAAAATTGCGGAATAACTTTTTCTTTTCAATGATGATGTCATTAATCATTACCCACTTGATTACTTAACTATTTTCAAAACATCGCCTGTATGTACATTGCAATAAACAGCTAACAGAAATACCTTATTAATTAAATAACATAAGTATGAGTCTCTAGTCACGGAACTACAAAATGTTGACCGGACCATCTAACAGTTTATACAACTCCAACTAAAAGTACTAACCACAAAGTGGCACGGACAAATCTCATGCTCACCCAAATAAGGCAACAAAGCCCAACATCAGTCTCAACAACAGCAACATAAGCATATAAGTGCAAAAAACATAAACAACATCCAAATCCAGCATTCATACAGGTCAACATAACTAACAGCAATATCATCAACTAAGCTCTGGCTTCCTGCCGCCATAGGCATCAGTCCCCATACTACCTGAACCTGAAATAAGCATTCCCCAAACGTGGGTTGAGATCTCTAAACAAGAAATCTCAGTAAGACAAGGGGTCCTCAAGGATCTTCCACCCCAAGCTCACTTACATGTGCAATATAAGTTCAAAAGCAGTTATCATCATAAGTTCTAAAATAGTGCAATGCAGTAGATAATCATGTCATGTGTGTCAATTCTATTCTACTGTCCAGAGAAATACAGGATTTATATACGTTTAATACCCACAAATAGTGCAAGATGCTATTTGCATCCACCCTGGATCACCGTCTTGTATGACGCCACATACTCAGTCTTACTGTCAAGATGGAACAACAGATGCATATTAAAAGCCATTACACATAAAGCTCAACAGCCATTCAAATATTCAAAGCATGTAACACAACATGCATATAACCATACCCCCATGGGACATGGTGGAACCACAACATGGCTAAACCGAGGACACGAAAGCTTGCCTCTTAAGCAACCAATCCAAGTCAAGTTCACACAAGCTCAAAGTCCAAACACAACAGATCACAATCTGATTTAGGACCAGCAAGCATATCAACATTCATAGCTCCAAAGCATAAACATAAAGACTACGTTTTCTTTTTACGTTTTACGTCTTAATGCTTCCCACAAAGTCATAAGCTCTTAATCCCTTGATTCTGACTTAGTTAAGTATTTACAGAAGTTCAATTCCATCAAAATAGGGTCCACAAACCCATAGCTCAGTTTTGTATGAACAGTACCTTACTGTTCATCGAAAACCCAGAATATCTGGATATTTCTCGAGGGCATATCCAGATATTCCATATCCGGACATCCATATTCGGATATCAGAGACCCCATATCCGGATATGCATATCCGGATATCCATATCCGGATATTTCATGACAGAATGCAGTTCTGCATTTCGTGAAGATATCCTTCAAAGGTACCACTTTTACCCATTTACAGAAGCCTAAACATGCATTTCTAGGTGTGTTTAATGTTACCCACCCTTAAGTTATCAACTTAGCTCATTACATGCATCAAGGTTCCATTTTTAAGCATTAAACTCAAGGTCAAAGGATGGTATAACATACCCAAGCTCCAAAACTCAGAAGCAAAGGCTCATGGAGCTCTCAAAACAGCTCCAAATATCCGTCCAAACGCCTCTACCACGGGTCGCGTCCCTGCCTAGTGAGGGCTCACCGGGAATCTGAGAACCTGAAATAATGTCCCCAAAGAGGGGTGAGATAACAAATCTCAATAAGCTCCAGGTTTATAGAGAATTCTCCATACCCCTGGGCTCACTCCTGCATGAAAGTCAGATACAGAGTATACCAATACAACATATAACAGATATCATAACAGAACAAAGTACATATACATATCTCATCAGAGGCTTGCGCCGTCATTCCCAAGGGAGGACCCTAAGCGGAAATTCACGTACGTGTTCTCGAGGGAGGACCCCAAGCGAAACCAGAACATATCTGAGACGTACATCGTCAATCTCAGGGGAACCCCAAGAAGACATTAGTGTACCATACCATCAATACAGAAATCATATCAGACAAGTCATATCATGTTATCAAATAGCTCTATATGAATGCATCTATACAAAGCATCAAAACAATCATACGATCCAACCATAGTTCACTAACTATGGTGGAGCACTAAAGCAGGAAAAGACTCCTTAAACATAGAGCTTACCTCTTGAAGCTTTTCTAATTCGCTTACTTGTCGCACAAGTTACTTGTATAGCTTCAACAGGATCCAAACCCGTTTCAGTCCCTAGGCACACCTAGAGAAAGAATCCAAAACAAAAATCAATAAAATGCTATCATGCCTAGATTTTTACATAAGACATACATTTTATCGCTTACTTTCGTTTCTTTACATTTTTGCCAATCTTATGCCAATACACAAGTCTAGACCATACTTTCATAAATTCTCTTATTAGATCATTTTACAACATTAATAACTCCCTAGCCCCCAAGGACCCTAGATGGCTGAAACCAATGTTAGGAATGGCTAGGAATTTACATCAATTTATTTGACAAAACCAATAGTTCCTAGAACCTTCACTTGGCTCCTGAATTAACTCGGTATCCTCTGGAAAATTTTAAAAATAATTCATTCCACTTTTCTTCATAAGACCGCGGGTACACATAAAGGGAACTAAGATTTCTTTCAACAATTTTTAAGTCATTTCGCTTCTTTAACTCATCAATTTCATACATCGGAAACAACACATTTCATTAAAATAAAATGTAACTAAATCTACCCCTAAATCACCCTCTAGGCCGAAATCCAAGAGGGAGAAACCAAGATTTTCTCTTCTTTTTCATGCAATTTTCTTCACTTAATAAATACTCACATATACATATGCCTATATGGAAAAAAAATTAATTTATTACTTTTTTAATAAAAAATTACGAATAAGTTGTCGTTTTGCAAAAAATTACGAATCTATAGCACCCAAACACGCCCACATGGGGCGTGTTCTGATGGAGAGAGACACGCCCATGTGGGGCGTGAGCTTGTGAAAGAAACACGCCCAAGGTAGGGCGTGTGTGGCAAGAGAGACACGCCTAGGATAGGGCGTGAGCTATGAAGCAAACACGGCAAAGGAAGGGCATGTTCCAGGAGAGAGACACGCCCACGATAGGGCGTGTTATCCGCGGTGTATATAAATCCGTTTTTCACTTTTTTACCTCATTTCCACCCTCCCATCCTCTCTCTAAACCTCCTCCTCCTCCTTCTCTCTAAATTTCTTTTAGAGGATTTTGCGCAGCGAAGCTCTGTCTCTCTCTCATGTAAGTCCCTATTTATTGTTTTTTTTTATTAACAGCAATTAATATATGATAGTTATTAGCGACTTAGATAATTGTTAGGGGGTTAGAAAAATATTTGTGACTTTATTTAATTGTTAGGGGGTTAGAAAAATATTTGTGACTTTATTTAATTGTTAGGGGGGTTAGAAAAATATTAGTGACCTATGTAAGATTGTGATGTGACTTATATATTATATGGACTTACAAATTAATTAGTTACTTCTAAATTGGTATATGTTGGTTTTATGACTTATTTACACACTTAGAAATTAGTTTGTCACAATTTTTTTTTTTTTATGAATGACACTTGCAAACATATTGACCTTTCAATTAACCACATTATAATGATAGAATAATGTAATGTTAAATGAATTAATTGTCAATGATGTTAATGTAATTGAAATTAATATAACAATTGAAGTTATTAGTTAAATGCTATTTAATTAAGTGCAATTAAATTTTATTTAGTGTAAATTAATATAATATCAATACTAATTTGGATACATCTTTTTCATCTGTAGTAGTTCCTATTATGGCCCAGTCGTCTTCATCAGAGTCCTCGCGCTCTGGATCCGATGGTGATCTTGAGCCATCCGATCCTTGTACGCATGTACTTCCTGGTCCATATAGGTGGGAGGTACTCCGTAAGAGGACACAGCGCAGTCACGTTTCACAAGTTGTGTGGAACGAGGATACGGTTAGGGGGTTAAAGACGAGGCGAGGGAAACTTCAGGGGGGACCCCATCACGATGATATACCAGATGTTGTCGCTGACTATTTGACACAGGCTGGGTTCATACACGTGGCACATATGAGTCATGTTCAGGTATGTAATGTTCAAATAGCTTAATTAAATTACCGTATGTGGACTTTGTATAATTGTTGTTTTTCCTTCAGATCGATACCCCCTTGATATCTGCTTTGGTTGAGCGTTGGAGACCGGAGACACAAACATTTCATATGACGCAGGGAGAGATGACCGTTACATTACAGGACATGGCTGGTATACTTGGTTTGCCTACTGACGGGCAGGCAGTTACCGGATCTACAGCGTTGGATTGGATTGCTATGTGTGAGGAGGTTTTTGGGACTGCCCCAGTTATGGGCACAGACATTCACGGAGGCGATCTACGTATATCTTACTTAGACAAGATATACGCTGATTGGTTTACAGTAGCACACAATCCAGAGGAGGTGAGGCGTTACACCAAGGCACACATTTTGCGGCTATTAGGCTCATGGTTAGTGTGTGACAGATCAGGTGGGAGCAAAATTGCTTGTCGTTACGTTCCACTGCTTGCAGGGGACTTTACCGACATTGGCAGAGACAGTTGGGGGTCTGCAGTTCTCGCCCATCTCTTTAGACATTTATGTGTGGCAACAAACCCGCGGACTGTAAATCTGGGTGGTTGTCACGTATTACTGCAGATATGGGCTTGGATTAGATTCCCCCCCATTGCACCACCTATCCCGCAGCCTACCCACCCGGAGTGGCATTTTGGTCACAGGTATATTTTATTAACTCATATTGACTAATTTATTACATGTTCATTTGTTGAATGAGTATGATAATGGTTTACACATTCCATTACAGGTTTAATTCCCTACCTCCCTTTAAGCCACATGAGCAGTCTTGGTATCGGGCAAACCTTGACACGCTTTATAGAGACGAGGTTTGTGATATCTATTATTAATTGTTTTTTATTTATTTACATATTATAGTTGGTGGTAATTGTGTTTTCTGAACTGCTAATTTTTTTATATGTAGGTTGTGTGGCAGCCATACGGAGAGTACCATACGGCATTGTTTGTATCTGATCATGAGCGGTACTTATGGTTGGCCATTACTCCTATCATTTGCTTCCACACAGTTGAGTACGCTCAACCGGATCAATGTATGCGACAATTTGGTTTTGATCAGCCCATACCGCGGAGACCAAGAAAGCTTAAGGGTGTTCATGATCTAACTCTGCGAGGGAAGAAGGATGATAATTGGGAGCGTAAGTTGAGGCCCTTCATACATCGATGGACGATCAGGGATACGTCCATACGTATTCCCCCTGCACTGGTCGAGTTGATGTCCCCGAACCATGAGTACCTACACTGGTACAGACAACGAGGGAAACGGTTTGTCGCCAGGAAAGCTGCCAGGGTTGGACGAGCAGTAAGTTTTGACACTTCAATTATGAATATGATTATGTGTTTATAAATTTTTAATTATATCATGTTGTTTCATTTCTTTCTAGATTGATGGGTTGGAGATGCTATATTTTGCGACTACTGCGGATCAGTTCCCCGCCTTTGGCTTAGAGTGGGTCCATGACGAGATTGGTCGCATTATTGCCATATTCAGAGAGTCGGCACGAGTAGAGGAGCCAGGGCCAGAGGCTCCACCTACGCAGACTGTTGAGGAGCCGATGTTGACCATTGAGGTGCCTAGTGGCAGGCAGGAAGGGCGTGGACTAGGACGACAGCGAGAATCGATTCGAGCTATACCCGAGCCTATTATTGCTCCTAGACCGCGCACTGATATGCAGGGTTGGTTTAGACCGCCAGTGCTGAGCCAAGCAGGCGGGCCAGAGCCTATGTACCATGGTCCTCCTCCGCCGCAGTATTATGATAGCCAGCCAGGTCCATCGTATGGCCAGGGGTTTACACAGAGTGAACAGGTTTATCAGGCTAGCCCCATGGCATGTGCATCTGGTGCGGTACCGGTGTCTCAGGATCCATTCAGTGGTACAGAGTATCAGGAGTGGAATATGGAAGACGTTACGGAGTGGTGCCAGACCTTGGACTTGACCACAGACGGAGTAGGTGATTGGCCTACACTTGTTAGTGCACAACATGATTTTATACCATCTGCGAGCGGTGGATATGTTGCTTCTTCTCCTGGCATAGCTTGCACGACTCCACCCGCTCATGTTCCAGAGGCGGTTGACGAGGAGGAGCTATGTCTTGACGCATTTGCACAGGCTATAGAGGCTCAGTCTAGGCGTCGATTACCCCCACGTCAGGCACGTGATAGGCCATGGCCTCGTTGGTCCTAGTTTTATTTCATGTATTGACTAATGTATTGACTGTTTCTTTGTTTAGTTACATGGACTGATGTATTGACTGTTTCTTTGTTTAGTTACATGGACTGATGTATTGACTGTTTTTTTAAGGCTGTTGTAATTGTGTACTGTGGTATCGATGACTATTGTGGATGCATTTTTTGAATTTTTCTATTACCATACAAGGAGTAAACAAATCAGTTGTTCAGTTGTTCAGTTGTCCATCGTAAAAGCTAATTTTAAAAAAACAGAGCGAGACATTGTAAATGGAAAATTAATTGTTCATAAGTGACAAACTCCCACAATTCATATCATGCATTATTGCCACAGTTAGGACACGACCTACGATTGTGCCCGTGTTGCTTACAAAGACCACATAACCTACGTGATGTAATAGTTTCAACCTCATCCATCTCGTTCCGTATTCTTGTAGACTTTGGACGACCCTTTGCCCGCAACATATTTTTATCTGGTATTACCACAAGACCTGCATTGTTGGGTGGAATTGCTTGCTCATTGCCGATTGGTTGCCATGGAAATGAGTATGCCTTTACCAAGTTTGACATCTTGAATACATCATCTATATATTATCGATAATTTCGACGAATGGATAACGCTGCAGCAACGGCGTGACTACAAGGATATTTAAATGCTTTAAATTGTCCACATTGGCATGTACGAGCAGTAAGGTTAACAACATATGTCCTTTCAAACCCTGCATCCACCTCAAAAATAGTTTCATCAACATTATATGTACGCACAGTATGCATTGTTGCCACGGATTCATTATGTGTCAAAGATTCAATCACATTTTTGCAATAACTATGACCAGATTCAAGTTGCCTACAAGCCGATTGACCTCTGTGCACGCAATATTGAACCAATCTACTGTATGTAAATTTTACCAGACCAGTAATGGGCATGTTTCTTGCTCCCTTTAACACTCTATTTATGGATTCTGCCAAGTTTGTTGTCATATGCCCAAATCTTCGTCCATCAAGGTCATGTGCACGCGACCACTTTTCCTTAGGGATGGCATCAATCCATTCCGCTACCTGCCTGCTTGTGTCTCGAAATCGTGCTAGCGACCTCTCAAAATCCACCATGCAAGGAGTATATCCTGCGAACAATTTAAAAAACACACATAGTTGACGCTTAACGAAAAAACTACAATTATTTAATTCAACAATCATAGTGTGCAACATACCTATATTCATCAGGCTAGCCTTCAATTTGTCATTTCTAAATCGTTGATTAAAATTTCTTGCAACATGTCACAGACAAAACACATGAAATGCATGGGGTGGCTGCCATAGGGGATTATTTTCAACAGCCGATAATATGCTAACATGCCGGTCTGAAATTAGACATATATTATCCGCTTGAGTGACGTGCTGACGAAGATTGGTAAGGAAGTATGACCAAGCCTCCAATGTCTCACCCTCAACAACGACAAATGCAAGTGGCACACATTCATTATTACCATCTTGAGCTGTGGTAATCAATAACTTTCCCTTATATTTCCCGTATAGATGAGTGCCATCAATTTGTATCATTGGTTTGCAAAATTTAAATGCCTCGCAACATTGTCTGAAAGTCCAGAAACAACGAACAAATACACGTTTTCCAGAAACCAACTGCCCCCAACAAAACAATCCTTTGTTTGAATATTGTAAAAAGAACCTGGTGAAAAACGAAGCATATATTCACACCAGTTGGGTAAAAATGCACAGGACTCCTCCCAATCACCATATAACATTGCCATTGCTTTCTGTTTCGCATACCATGCCTTTCGATATGAAACTTTGAATCCATATGAATGCGTTATCCTCTCCTGAACGAGCGAAATGGCCACTGAAGGTTCCTTTTTTATCATCTCTGAATCACAAAAGCTGAATATAAACATTAACAGAACAACAGGTATATCAACTGCAATTTTAATCAGCTTTTTAATTTGAAATTACGTACCTACTACAAGTGCTGCAATAACGTCAGAATCAAGTTGTCGATGATCTTGAGAAATATGGTCATTCAAGCAATTGTGCTTCCCACCCCATTTCGTCACCTTCCAATTTTCACCATACGTTGGTTTAATTACCCTAACCCTCCACGGGCAACCTTGGACGTGTGCACAACATTTCATGCTTAATTTTGTGGGAGTGCTCTCAACCACAATTGCTTCTTGATGCTCCTTCATGAGGTAGCGCTTGATTGCCATCTGAGCCTCTTTTTTGGATGTAAATTGTTGGTTAACAAACAACTTTTCTCCCAATTGCCAAGGACCCTGGATTGAACCCGAACTCTGCGTCCATGATTGTGCCTCACTCGGATAATCCCAATCAATATATGTGTAATGTGGAATTTCTGACCAAAAAGGATCAACAGGTGCATCGCCTACATGTACTACGTAATAATAATAATAGAATTGAATTATTTTCTTAATCAAAAATTGCAACAACCAAACTGTCAGTATATTAATTGATAGCATACCTTCAGGATGTTCTGGTACTTGACTCGATGTTGTGCCATGATGTACAACGATACGAGACTCCCCCAAATCATGCACTGGTTGAAGTTCAGTACCAGACCTGCCACATTCTTCGTCATTGTCCGATGCACTCGCATCCTCTAAAAGAAGACGATCCTCTATTGCAATATTTTCCTCATCATCTTCGTCATACTCCTCATCCATAACCCAAGTAGGGTCATGTTCATCTTCCTCAGACATGTTAACAGCAGGAACAGCAGGAACAACAGATGATGATGCATTAAGAGGAGAAGTAGACCTAACTGACCTCATTGGTATGACAACTTCCTCCGCGGTTGTAGTATCCACATACAACTCTAAGAAATCCTTTCTACACTGGTTCAAGAACTCTTCCATTACCATATCGATGTCTTCATCATCGACCACTTGCAAGCTAATGTATTGTTCACGTTGCCATAACCTTGCCGTGACAAGAGTGATCAATTGGTTGTCTTGAAGACATAATTTTTGACGTATTTTCTGATGCAGCTCAACAACCGTTGAGTTTCGTTTAATACGTGATGGCCTTTTCTCCCCTACAGAAATAACACCACGACGACCTTCTTCTTTCCTACCGTTAAAATATAGAACGACACGAATAGTATCAGAATTCGCACTCATTTTTAAAAACAAACAACTTTAAAAGATAAAACAAAATATGAGTAAACAAGTGCAAACTATCAGAGAGTTTAGCATGACAATGACAGAATTGTGAAGAGTGTGTAGGGGGGTGGGTGTTTAAATAGCAGTCAGTTTAGTCACTCACGCCCATATTTGGGCGTGTCAACCCACTGAACACGCCTTATCTTAGGCGTGACCACACACGCCCTACGTAGGTCGTGTTTCCTTCACAAGCTCACGCCCCAAATGGGTGTGCCTCTCTCCATCAGAACACGCCCCATGTGGGCGTGTTTGGGTGCTATAGATTCGTAATTTTCTGCAAAACGACAACTTATTCGTAATTTTTTATTAAAAAAGTAATAAATTAATTCTTTTACCTGCCTATATAGATATATCTCTACAAGGTATCCAACTAAATTTTTGAACATCAAACCCCTCCAAAGTCCCACAAGGCTGAAACATAGGGGACCAAACACCATGGGATTTTTTTCTTCCAATTTTACACATATTCAAATGCTTATTTCACATTCCTATATCCAAGACATCAATAATCCATCATCAATTCAATTTTTTAAACTAATTTATTTCCCACCACAACATGCTAACAAATTTCAAGACTTAAATCAACAAAATAAAACCATAGAATTAAAGGTTTCTTACCTATAGTTGCTATTCCAAGGTCCAAAGAACAAAACCTAAGCTTTGCTCACTCAAAAGCTCCACTTTTTCACAAGGGTGAATAGTGCCCCAAATTTGGGGTGCGGAAGAACTTTCTCCACAAGCAAAATTAGCTCAAATTAAGTGGTGGAATGAATTCATTGGGTGGTTTACTATCGATTTCATGTAATGAACTTTGTGACTTGGTTGAAGATTGAAGGAGAAATCAAAAGAAAAAAAAAACTTAAAACCTAACCCCCTTTTCCCATGGAATGTCGAGCAACATAGAGAGAAATGGAGAAAATGAGACAGTGGCGGGACGATGGAAAACATTAAAGTAGTTGTAAAGTTAATTTATTTCAACTGGGTAAAGGTTTATCTATCTACACACCTCCATTTATTACCAAACTTTATCTAATGGACTAGAATATTTTTCTAGTCATATTTTTAACTTTACTTTCACTTTTTCGGATAACTTTGTTTACCTGCATTTTTACCCTTAACTGTCATTTTAACTCCTTTTTTACCAAAGTTGACTTTATTTCTTTTACTTCTAATTATTCTTCAATATTAAATCCACAATTACTAGTAAGAGTTATTATAGCCTATAGTATTTAATGCCTTAATGAGATTTTGAAACCAATGGATAAAAACATGTTCATATTTATGATCCAAAATTTGTGTCTTTACAATCTCATTATACTTTCCAATTGTAAAAAACCGTCATCCATTTGTGAAAAATTCTAGAGAAGAAAAAAGGCAACACAATTAAGGGCTATAAATATTAGATTGGCTGGAGAATGACAGTAAGTCTCATGTATACCAATTAAGCAATCGCAAGAGTCTTTATCTTGATTCTACATATGAGTTTTTAGGCTATTACTTTCTGTCTCATCCGAGCTTTCGATCCCCATTGCAATCTTTCTAGCTCTATCTTCTAACTTCTGATCAAATTATGTGGTTTACGAAACTCTAATATCTGAGGTATATATTGGGTAGACACCACACTCTTTGATGTTGGAGATCGAAACACACAAATCCAAAAACAAGAGAAAGATAACAGAGATTTGACATGATAATTTATCCTGGTTCATCCAATGTAGATTAACTTATCTGTACTATATTTACTTTACCGACACTCGTTGCAAGTCATTCGGTTTACAAAAAAAATATAAATAGGATTAGATAACCCTAACAACAATTATTCATGAACCAAAGTACAAACTACTACGAAAAAAATAAAATTACAATAAATCAGAAACTACAACGATACCTGGCCTCCGCTGGGACGGCTTCCCCAAACCCTAGCCCGCTCACCTAGGAGCTGGACCCTAGTTACCTTTATGGTGAACTCGACAACATAGGCCCTCGTGAGCATGTAGAGTATGAACAGTACCCAACATTTGATACCAATCAAGCCAATCTGATTGGCTCAAAAAGCTTTTGAGTTTTCTACATAGAATCCAAATGACATGTTTAGATATCAGTAATGCACTCATCATCATTGTCCTTGCTTTCTTTAACTTCCTCAGTTATATTGTCACAGGATGGTTCATACCATAGCTACCAGTGTTTCACAGCTCTACAAAAGCTGTTTTGAAACCTTCCCATCTTTCATTCAATTTCTTCCGCTTAGACAGGGCAGCAGCGTATGAGAATTCTGATTTCTCAATCTCCAGCTTTAGCTTTTTGCTTTCACGTACCCAATTCCAGGCATCACCTTCCAATTTCTTCTTTTCTACATCACATCTTTCCAGGTTCTCCTTCAACATGGTTTTTTTCAACTCAACAGTTTCTCTCTGTTCAACTAGAATTCGAATCTCTTCATCCAGCTTTTTAGCCTCTTCGTCGAGACCTTCGGTTTCAAACTTACATTTGCACATTTCTTTGTTCACTAAATCCCGCCGTTTCTTAGCATTTGTCCCTTGCTGTTCAAGTTTTTTTGTTTGTTTCAAACGGATAATGTGATCTTGGACTACTTGTTGAGTCGAGTTAAATTCACTGAACACATCCTCAATAGAGGATTTCATGCTTTGAACAAGCTTCGCAACATGTGGAGTAACTTTTTCATCCGATCCCTGTTCTATGCATTGCAAAGATATACTTAATTGTTGTTGTAGTTCGAAGTCACCGAGAATGGACTCAAGCGAGTTTTGCAATAGGCATTCAAGATTATGCAAAGCTTCTGTTACAGCAACATCGCTTGTAGAAGAGGTTGCTTTTGCTGATGAGGACTTTCCACTAATTGCCAACAGAGTGCTTTCAAGTTCAACAAAGGGATCATTATCTGATCCATTTTGACCTTCAGGTTTGTCAATATCCATTGGTTTATTCTCTTTTTCATGGTATGGTTCTATAACAATTTGATCATGGGTGTCAAAATGAACAATGCTTTGTCCCCCTTGTACATTTTGATTTTCTTCTGGATGCTTGGCCTCTTCAATATATGTTGTCCAATGAAAGTTGTTTTCATTTGGCATGCCCTTAATATGCAATCCAGCATCAGATTCAGTTGGTGTTACTTCATTTCCTTTGATTTTGACCTACACAACATAATTATCATATTGGCTATAAATGATGAGTTTTATAAGAGTTATATTGTAGGAAAAATGTAACGTTATAGAGTTTCGTTTTGCGTGCTATAATTTTTATTTTTTTTCCTTTTTTTTTCAAAAAGTGTAGGTCCCACAAAATATTGTGTGTGTAGGAAAGTTTGTTGTGTTATGTTAAATGAAAAATGCAAACTCCATAAATGATATGGTTGAAAAAGTCATGAGATACATTGAGATCACATAGAATTGGACGCATTTTATTCTTTATTTAAGTAGCGAGTATTTTCATTTAGTTTCATTTTAGTTAGTTTTATATTACTAGTGAGTTTTATCGATATAGGTGAGTCTTGATGATGAAATCTTGAAAAATAGAATTTGAATACTGATAAGTCTTAATTAGTGCCTTAATCAATAGTTGAAAGAGTTAATTAGAGACCTATAATAACTCCACCAAAGAGGCATCTTTATAAGAGAGTCCTATGGGGGCGTTTAGTTGAGAATTTTTTTTTTGAATAATAGAAAAATGTAATTACTAAGGAAATAGTTGAAAAGTGAGTTTGGTAGGAAAATATAAAAAAAAAGTTGTTTAGTTGACCGAAATATTACCAAGGAAATTTAGTTAAATTTGCAAAATCTATGTTCGGGAGAAACTTCGCACCTGTTTTTTCACTTCCCCATTTATCTCAAAATACCACATCTCAAGTGATATTCTGTAACAGTGAATTTCATCCAAAAATCAACATAAACGTCATTTCTCCATCTATCTTATTTACCTAGTATTTTTTGAAAAAACCTAAACCAAATGTGATATTTTCTAATATCCACTTACACTTTCCCATCAACGGAAAAATCAGTTGTAAAAAATGCAAGTGCTATATTTTGTATTTTTAAGATAGATTACGAAGTTTTTCAAAGTAAAATCAAAGAACCCCCTGACTTACAGCATCGGTGGAGTCCGTAGTATTTTCCTTGCTAGTAGATTTGATGCTGTCTTCCACATTAGAATAATGGCCTTTCCTCTCATTATCTTCTTCAGCCGAATCTGGTTCAGCCACAGCTGAGTATGGGTCTAATTCTGTGACCAAATATAAGCAAAATAATAAGTTGGTGAAAAGAATAGATTTGAGACTTGTTGGAGGAAAACCGAAAGTGATATAATTGGTTGAAAGGCAGTACTAAAAAATTAAAGAACAACAAAAATTGCAAGAAAACATCTTTAATTGTCACATAAAAGGAATAAAATGTTGATGATCCAAGTCTTGTGATTCTTTTAATCTTGCTATTATATTTTTCTTCCACTAAAGAAGAAAGAGAACATTACCAAAATAAACTTCTATAAATAAAAGAAAGAGAATAAAAAGTTGCATACCGACTATTCCATCAGTTCCTTCAATTGTTGTCAAGGTAATGCTTCGTCCTGATTCAACCTCCAACCCCTTCTTCAAGTCCATTTTCTTATCTGAATCCAAGTCCATTTCCGGTAAAACATTGTGCAGCTCTGAAACACTTATGAGGCGTACTCCACACTCTTTAATACAGATCGAACCATCAACTTCCCCCGTATCATTTGAAACAAAGAAGTCAAAACGAACCTTTGGTTCATAATATTTGAGAATGCCATCACAATGAAATGGATCATACCATACATAAACATGATCCGACTTCAATTCCGTTATATCAGTCCTTAGCCATGTAACCTTTGTACCTTCCGCCATGGGGCATTCACATTTTATTTTAGTGCCATGCTTCTTCTCTCCACGGACTGGAGAAAGAACAACAGAGTAAATGAAGCCCAGCAAGTTGGAACGGTTAGGAAGTTCAATGGTAATTGAGGTCTCTTTTGTTCTATAATTGACCTGACTTGGGACTCCGCTTCCTGGTAAACAAACCTCAACACTGTTATAATTCAAGCTGAGAACGTACACGCCGAAATTTCTTACTATCACATTTTGAAATGCTGCACACATCATTGTTAAATGGAGGCTTTCCTCAATGCATTTGAGTGAATGTCCATCCAATTTCAATCCATTCTTGAATGAAATGTGTTTGGCCTTTCCTAACATCTTTTTTGCCAAACTCTTTAAATTTGACATGGACACCAATGACTTGCAATTAACGGCATATAACTGTTTGATGAGGGCTGGAAGCTCTGGTAGGCACGGAAGCTTCCTGCAATTTTCCAATGACAGAATTTCAAGCTCTTGAAGATCCTTGATGCTTTCAGGCAACTTTGTCACATTGCTTCCATCTAGCCTTAATTCCTGTAATGTTTTTGATAAGATGCTGATGTTGTCGGGGAGTTCAAACAAGCAACTACACTCTTTTAAATGTAGTATTTGTAGAAATTGTAAGCCATCAAACAAGTCATGTAGCTGCTGTTTGTCAATTACCAGTCCACTGTCAGAAAGCTTCAGCTCCCTAAGGGATTTAAGGCAAGATAACTCCTTTGGAAGATGCCCGAGTCTTAAACCCTCTAGATTAAGCCATTTAAGATTCTTTAGAAGCCCAATTGATGTGTCCAATCTTTGGATTCCTGTATTGCTTAAATCCAAGTTTTCTAGTAATTCAGAAGACACTGCAAATTCCCCCAGACTTGAGCAGCCAATGACACTGATCGTCTCCAGAGATTTTAAATGCTTCTTGCCTTTAACACTCTTAAGATTTATACACCTATCCAGTAACAAAGTAACAAGTGTATCAGCCGATAAAACAGAATCATGAAGATCATACAAACTCTCACAACCGGAGAGATTCACCCATTTTAGTCTTGACGCCTTAGACAAATCCGGAAGATTTTCAAACTTTTTGCTGTCACTTAGGTCGATTCCCTCCAAATTATCAAGTTCCTGTTACAATTCAAAAGGTGACATCAAAATGGAAAATCGTCTTGAATAATGTGAGAGAATAATATAAACCATTAAAAAGACCATCGTCCAACACCTTAAGATTTTGGATTAAGATGATTCTTTACATGGTATCAGAGTTTCATTGACCCAATGTCACAAGTTCAATCCTCACTACCTCATTTTCTAGTGGAATTAAAATAAGCACAAGGTAAAACCAACAAATTTTGAGCCTGTATAATATTCACACTTCAAGTCCAAAGAGCTCTTGTGTGAGGAGTTGTGTTAGAAAATAATATAAATCATTAAAAATATCTTCACTCAACACCTTAAGGTTTTGCACTGATATGGTTCTGTACAAATAAAAAAAGATTAAAGTAAGGTAAGCATAAGTACGTTTACATGTTTACCTGTGTTCCCTGCCAAAGTTGTTTGACATTACTGTGCGGCATGCGAATCTCAACAAGTAACTTAGCACAAAAAGGTGATGGAAGAGACTCAAATGGGTATCCAGTCCACTCAACATACCTCAATTTGTCAGAAAATGGCTTAAGAACCTCAGGAAGGTCGATGTATGTATTACTAGAACGTCTCCGACCAGAAGGAATATATAATTTAAGAAATCTTAAGGATTCCATCTTTGTGAATGTATCAGCAGGCAAACGTAAATCTTTAATTTGAGATAAATCTAATGTTATGCCTTCAATTGCATCAGTCCCCTGACAAAACAACAAAAGTAAAAAACGGTATCAGATTAGCTACAATTTTTATATAAAAAACATGTCTTGTAAGAAGTATGTTTTTCTTTTCCTTAATTACCTTGTTTTTCTCAATTACTTCACGAGCTTCACTATCCCTCAATCGGCTACGTCTTCCAGGATTTTTTCCATCTTCTCTACGTACTATTTCCAAACCCATTATTTGTAGCAAGTTATGCATTTGTATTCTTTTGCTATTTGAAATAGTTATCAAAGCTTTGTCTTCAAGGACTACTATTCCGCTAGTTGCTTCCAAACCACAGGCATCTAGTATTGATTGGACATGATCTTTCTCTTTTCCTTCGAAAAAAAATGCTATGTCTAGAAAAATTTTCTTCTCTGAATCATCTAACCCATCATCATAGCTCACTTGTAACAAGTCCTGAATTCCCTTATTTGGATACGTGTTGAGTTTTCTGAGAGTACTAACCCAAAAGGTAGTATCTTTGGAACGAAGATATGAACCCAAAACTTTAAGAGCTAATGGAACTCCACCTGCATAATCAACTGCCTTGTCTGAGAGATCCTCGTAACCAATTTGGGGTTTGCTTTGTTCGAAGGCTTTTAAGCAAAAAAACTCCATAGATTCTGCACGTTCCCATTCCTCTACCTCGTATATCCAATCAACATTTTTTTGAAGCAATTGCCTGTCCCTTGTTGTTATGATGAGTTTACTAGAGGGACTTAGGTAACCGTACTCTCTACACAAATCTTCAATTTGATCTAACTTATCCACATCATCAAGTACAATGAAAACTTTTTTATCTTTGAGCATGCTGAATGAGGATTTTACAACATTAGATGTGGAAATTTCTTCTTTTAATAGCTCAGATAGAAGCTTACCAAGGGAATGTTCCTTTGCATTGGCCACCACGAAGCAGGTATTGTCATATTGGGGAAAGAGTTTGGCAAACAACACTTTAGCAATGGTCGTCTTACCTACTCCGCCCATGCCCCAAATTCCAATTTTTCGAATTTTTATCATTAATGATTCAACATTTCTACAGTTTTTTTCAATTACAATGCCTTTTTGTTGTATAGGTTCCCTCAAGTCCAGCTTTTGCAGTACATCATTCACAATGTTTTCGATGAGTTGATTCTCGTCCCTAGCATATGTGACAAAAGGAAATATTACTTAAATTTATCACAAACGGGAAAATTAATTTTAATAATTTTTTAGTATAAATTTTAGGAAAAAATTCAAAAAAAAACCCATATAATTTCTTTTAGAATCACTTACTCCCTTATGGTTATTTTTTTTTTATTTACTCCCATACAAATTTCTTCATCTAGTCAATCTTTTAACTCTGTTAAAAATTAATTAAACTGTCAATTTCACCCTTGTAAAAAGAAACATTGCAGATATAAGAATTTCATACGACAATGTTATTTTTCTTTTTTTTCATCAAATTCTGATTATTTTCTAAAATCTATATCATACTGTCAAAAATCTTTCATCCCAATGATGTTGAGAGAAAAATTACAATGAAAAATGCATGTTAGCAACTAATTTTGATCTTCCAATAAGACAATATTTACAACATAGTTAGCAAGAATGGACGTTTAACTTAGAACTATTATTTTTCTTCTTACAAATTTATATAGGGCTTTACTAATCTTATGTTGTAGGAGAGAAGTTCTCTCTTACCATAGAGACATTCATGAGTGGGGTCCACTCATTTATAAAAAATAAAAAAATGAAAATTAAACTACACGGAAATCAATGAGTGTGTAGAAAAGAGTCTTATCTTATGTTGCATAAGAATAATATTTCCCATTTATATATCTTTAGTAAAACTGACTTGACTTGAGTTTGATAAATGCATTAATATCTTAAATTTTATAGATAAAATTAAAGATTATTTAAGTAATCAGTTTATATGTAAATATTAATTTTATTCTGGGTTCCAAAATTAAAATGAAAAAAATGTGAGCCAAAGATAAGTAACAAAGAAAATAAAAATGTGGGAAAAAATACTAATATCTTAAGGAGTAGATTGGTCTATTGATATACATCACTCACCAAAATTATGCTCAAAGCTATAAGCAAATATGAGAAGCAAATTAACCGCGAATAAAATATTAAAATATAAAAAAAATTCAAATAAATGAGGAGCCAATTGTGTCAAAATAAAGAGTTCAATTTAAGTTAAATACTAAATTATTACGATGGAGGTATGAGTTTGAACATGTAATATATGTTTGATTATTTGCCTTAGCATTATAATAAATTAATAATACATAATTTATAGTGGAGTTGAATAAAAAAATTGTTACAGTGTGAATTTTCATATCAAGAAGTTGAAAAAGGTGAGTAAGAACACAATAATAGATAGTCTGGTAGTGATTCTTTTTATAGGGATAAAATAGATAGTTTAATTTAATTTTTAACAGTGTTAGAAGGTGAAATTGGTGAAAAAAATAATTATAGTAGATAAATGATAAAAAATAAACCTTAAGGGGGTAAGTCATTCTAAGAGAAACTACAATGCGGTGTTTGGTTGAGGAGAAATTTTGTGAATGATAGGGAAATGTTATAGATAGGGAAATGGTTGAAAAGTGAGATAGGTAGGAAAATGTAATAAAAAGTTGTTTGGTTGGGAAAAATTTTACCAAGAAAATTAAGTAACTTTTATGAAATCTATGTTTGGTTGTAGATAAAATATAGATGAGAAAACAAGTTAATATTACCAAAATAACCCTGTACAGTCATAATTTTTAATCAGTACCCTTTACCCAATTTCATCTCCCAACGTCTATATGTCATCTCCCAACGTCTATTTGCCAAAGACCATATCTTCAAAAAAAGGAAAAAATCTCTTTCCTTGTAATCGATCTGTGTAAAATAAGAAAGAGAGAAGGATTTAGAATGAAGAGGAAGGAAGAATGCCAAATTTGGTGCTAAAAGTTTTGTGACTTTTTTGTTGTGAATTGAAAATCTGGAGTGCATTATGCTGAGCTAGTAATAGTAGTCTCTTTCATGGTTGCAGCTTGCTTGCAGTTGGGGATGGTTAGATTGAGAAATGAGTTAAGAGGGTACCATGGTCATCGATGGGTTGCCAAATTTTAACAGATAGGTAGATAATTCATAATACCATGGTGGAAGTGGGTAAATTTGGCCTGCTTTTTTGGCTCAGATAGCCTTGCAAATGGTTTAACTAGGGAAGTGAGATAGATAGCAATGTAAGAAACCTGTTGAACCAAACACTATAAACCAACAAACCCACTTCCAATTTACCCATCTTTCTCCACAAAATCCAGGAACCAAACACCCCCTAAGGGGATTTTTGAACTTTTCCTTAAATTTTATACACATATTTTTTAGTAAATTTTATTATCATTTAATTATAGGGTCCCTTGGATCTGCAGCAGTGGCAGACAATTTTATCTATCACAAACACAACAATCTGGTACTCAATTGTTTTAAAAAAAAAATAAAAATTTCAGAATCCTCATGCAAATTCTGGGAGAAATAAAAAAATTTGTATCTGTGGCAGACAAAAGTATTTCTGTCACAACTGCAGAAATACTTTTGCCTTAATTATATATTATCATATTTATTTAATTATAAAGTTTTTTTTTTTTTTTTTAAAGCTAAGGGAGAATGAGAAATGCAGATTGAAGGATCTAATACCTATCACATAACTACATTCCCTTGATCACAAGGGGAGATACCGCTTGAAGTACATTCTACCCGTAGCAATCGTGTCTCAAAAAATTATTTACGATAAAAACTATTTTAAAGATTATTTTTTTTCTTGATTTATTATCAAACAATTAAATGAAAATGTAAAATATATATATATATATATATATATATATATATATATATATATATATATATATATATATATATATATAAAAGGTTATTTTTATAAATTTTTTGTTTAACTCTTATAAACTATACTATATCTTACCGGTCATACACTTTTGATTGAAGTTTGACGAGTCATACTTAGTATAATTTATAAATTTGTAAGAAATTTTTTTATTAATATAACCTCTCTATATATATATATATATGAGGCATGATCCTTTGACACTGATATCAAATTTAAAGTTTAACACCTCATCTGAGAGTCGTTAGATCAAAAAATATCAACGACTCTGATTTATAAGCATGTTATACCATTGATATTTTTTGATCTAACGGCTCTCAGACGAGGTGTCAAACTTTAAATTTGACACCGGTGTCAAAGGATCCTACCTCTATATATATATATATATATATATATATATATATATATATATATATATATTGGCTGCAAAAGTTAGTTAGAGATAGAGAGGGAGAGTACTTATGGTTTCGAGAGCCCCATCCAGATATATTGGCTGCTTCAGTGAGAGCAGTTCTCCACCTAAGTACAATTCGTTTGTTGGATTCGCTGTCTTTGTCCCCAAAATCTCGCTCATGTTTGGCGAATGCTTTCTCGTAACTACCCGTCTGGTGCCTTACGTGTGATGGATCTGTTTTATAGAAAACAGGTATAACAACTTGACCATGATCTTTTCTGCATTGTAGTATTTTGTAGAGTTCTTCCAAGCACCATTTTGAGGTTGCATAATTTTCCGAGAAAATAACAACCGATATATGCGAGTCCTTGATCGCCTTGGCAAGTGTTGGCCAGACATCTTCTCCTCTTGGAATATCATAATCTATGAACGTTCTGATTGGTTTGACTTTATTCAGAGCATTGTGAAGATGGCTAACGAAGGTGGTGCGTATGTCCTCTCCTCTAAAGCTAAGAAATACGTCATGCTTTTTGCTAGAGGAAGACATACCCTCATTATTCATGGCGATCGAGTGCAAAGAATGAACATGATCTTCTTCTTTTATGGGCTTGGATAGCTACATGAAATGTTCAATAACTAATGGTCTTAGTTTAAAATATTAATAAAATATTATGCCTTAACGTACGGTTGCTTAATTTTGTTGAGTTGACTTTGGTATTAGTTTGTTTATGCCGGAGCTTTCTGATGGCTGACAATTTTATTTTATTTTTTGTTAAGTGAAATATAACAACTTGATTTATTCTATTAACTAATTTCGAAAAAATTAATGATTTGTTAAGCACATCTCTTGTAATTTAGCTCCAATGGTCTGGCCCGGATCTGTATGTGTCTGTAATCATTTGTATTTCAGATTAATAGAAGAAAGAATCATGGCATGTTACTTAAGACTCATAGACATGCAAGCCAGGGCACTCAGTAAATAGTTGTCTATATAATAATTGTTCATCTATTACTAGGTTTGAAATTGGATTGAGTGACAAATGGAATGGAAGTTTGCAAAGCATTAGATTAGGAATGAGTGGCTATAGTTTATCCGTTCTCTATGATCGACAGGCTTGGTAAGTTCCAAGAAGAAGCCCCTTCATATCATGTAAGTGTTGCGTGGAATAAATATGCATTGACCTTGCCATTGCCAATTGTACGTGAATGCACAAGAACAGATCATTCCTTGGTAAAACGGTCATTTAAATTAAATTATATATCCAAAGGATCTCATGTGCTGAGCATGGTACAAATATCAATGACGAGGGAAGACCGTACAATAACATTATAATGCGATGTCATGAAACTCGGTCAGAGATCCGGTATGACACTCGATTATTAGTTTATTGGTTCAATTAATGAATTATTGGTTTAATCAGTTGAATCAGATAAATACATGTGTTCTGTCTTGGAGACAGAGATGTCCAGCCCAAGGTTGGAATTTATATATATATATTATATAAATTGTGTAGACAATTTATTGGTTATGAATAAGAAGTTTGGTAGTGAAAATGTGCGTCTTTTCGTCGACAAACAAATGTATCTTTTCATCCTAAAGGATGTGTTGTTTCATCCTAAGAGACGTGTTGTTTCATCTTAACGGACGTGTTGTTTCATCCTTGAATGTGTGTCTTTTCATATTGAACGAATGTGTCTTTTCGTGTCCAATGGATGTGTTGTTTCGTCGTCGAATAGGTTCCCTTTGAAACGTGATCTTATGTTATCTATAAATAGACACTGACACCTTCAGAAAATGAATCCAATTTTTCTGCACTGAAACTCTGCCGGAATTTTTCTCCTTCCGGTTTTGCATGTTCCTTTTCATACTCCGGTGTAGTTTTCTCTGGCATTCAGTTGTGTTCATTTGGGCTGTTGATTGGTAGTGCCACCATTCTTCAGACGAAATCCGTTCTATCTTGGGAGACAAGTGTCCATCAACCTTTGGCATCTGTGAGGGGGCAAATTGTTGTAAGGAGACACGTTCTGTGGGCTCGGATTTACTCCTCTGATACTGCATATCATTATCACTCTGTTTCATATATCCGACAAGTAAGTCTGTTCTTATTTTATTTATAATTGCGCAGTGATAATTCTGATCATCTAACTCCTCTGCTTTATACATGGGTTCAAATCTCTAAGTGATATAACATCACCCACTGTCTTCAATAACAATCTTAAGACAATTTGGTGTTTTGAAGTGTGAGACACTTAGGGTGCTGGTTAATGCTTAACTGAGGCATAAGTTGCAGGCTCAGTCGGGCTTATGTGCTTAGGGTAATAGTGCTAGGTTGGTTGCATGAGATGCACCACTAAGTGACAAGGAGTTGTCAACCTAATGTTAAGAGAGGGTATGAGATACTTTTGATAAGGATCAACCCATTATTTAAATTAATC
Organism: Gastrolobium bilobum; assembly: GCF_033153095.1. Lineage (NCBI taxonomy): Eukaryota > Viridiplantae > Streptophyta > Magnoliopsida > Fabales > Fabaceae > Gastrolobium > Gastrolobium bilobum. The sequence continues at coordinate 38,559 of NW_026896411.1, read as the reverse complement.
TTGCGATCACAGACGGGGGTTAAAATAAATAATCGCACTCTTAATCTCACTAAGGTAAAATCTAAAAGTAGATTAACACTAAGTCAAATGGTAAGGGTCATTGACTTAGATAAAATAGTGGGAGGGGAAAATATTTAAAGTCTTTAATAATTTGTTTTTACTACATGTCTATATATTAATTAAATTATCTTTACATCTTTTCAGTTTTTAGTATTACTAATCCACTGTCACTGCGCTCAATACTCGATACGAACAAACTGACCGGTTCAAACTTTATGGACTGGTATCGAAACTTGAGAATTGTTCTTAGGGCCGAAAAGATAGCTCACGTTCTAGATGCTGTATTACCCGTGGCTCCTAGGGAAGGGGAAGATGGGTTCGCGGAATTTGATTTCGAGGCCCACAAACAGCACATGGATGACAATGTGATGGCAGTCTGCATTATGTTGGCATCCATGTCGCCTGAACTGCAACAGCAGCTTGAGCATATGGATGCTCCCTCTATTATCCTGCATCTCAAGGAGTTGTATGATATTAAAGGCAGGCATGAAAGGTATGAGGCCTCTAGAGAATTGTTCTCTTGTAGGATGTCTGTGAGCAGTCATGTTCTTAAGATGATCGGACACATTGAGAAGCTAGGAAATCTAGGCTTCATCATGGATGCCGAGCTAAGTAATGACTTAGTCCTCACCTCACTTCCACCTTCCTTTAGTCTATTCATTATGAATTACAACGTGCATGGGATGCTTGTGAGAGGTATGAGGCCTCTCAATCAGCCTGATTATCTTAAGAACATGACTGCTAACAGACATGTTCTCATACATCCTGTAAGAGAACAGTTCTCTAGAGGCCTCATATCTCTCATGCCTGCCTTTAACGTCATACAACTCCTTGAGATGTAAGACAATAGAGGGAGCATCCATATGCTCATGCTGCTTTTGCAGCTCAGGCGACATGGATGCCAACATGATGCATACTGCCATCGCATTGTCATCCATGTGTTGTTTGTGGGCCTCGAAATCATATTCCGCGAACCCATCTTCCCCTTCCCTAGGAGCTACGGGTAATGCACCATCAAGAACGTAGGCAATCTTTTCGGCCCTAAGAACAATTCTCAGGTTCCGATACCAGTCCATAAAGTTTGAACCGGTCAGTTTATTCGTATCAAGTATTGAGCGCAGTGACAGTGGATTAGTCATACTAAAAACTGAAAAATGTAAAGAAAGATCAATTAATATATATTGTCGTGTTACAATTTATTAAAGACTTTAAATAAATTGCCCCTCCCACTATTTTATCTACGTCAATGACCCTTACCATTTGACTTAGGGTTAATCTACTTTTAGATTTTACCTTAGTGAGATTAAGAGTGTGATTATTTATTTTAACCCCCGTCTGAGACCGCAAGATTAATTTAAATAATGGGTTGATCCTTATCAACAGCATCTCATACCCTCTCTTAACATTAGGTTGACAACTCCTTGTCACTTAGTGGTGCTTCTCATGCAACCAACCTAGCATTATTACCCTAAGCCCATAAGCTCGGCTGAGCCTACAACTTATGCCTCAGTTAAGCATTAACCAGCACCCTAAGTGTCTAACACTTCTAATACTACTCCTACTCAACGAAACAGTGGGTCCCAACTGAGTTGTGGAGCACCATTATGTAGAGGAGGTTCGAGTAATATTGGTGGTGGAAGGTAATCATATGCTTAATTATTTATTCCTTTTAAGGGTTCCTTTTATTAAGGGATTTTATTAGGTCTCATCAAACGCATTAATATATTTTCATGCTAGTCGTAACCTATGTCATACATCTAACGGTTTAGACTAGTCGCAATTGGACGTGCATAATAATAATACAAACGCGATTTGTCCAATTCATGCATACTAGATGTCATAAGCCATAAAGCATACATATCGCGATATACTATCTCATGCATGCTAGTCGTACAAAACATACATGCAAATAAAACAATTTATTTTGAGATAGTCATGGCGCTCGATCTTTTGTCCATCTTGCTTCTCAAGCCACGGCTTTTTGTCGTCTATAGGCCACTAGCCTATTTTCTCTAATTACAATTAAAGAAACTCCAAAACATCTTGGAGGGACAAAATTTAAAATACAAAATTTAAAAATCAAATTACAACTCTAATTTAAAGAGCAAAAATTACACATTAATTTTAAAAATTCAAAATTTAAATTTCGGGCACCATGACCATCCCCTTCCTCTTTTGCACCTGAAATGTTAGATAACTCACAAGTACAAAATATTATCATATAATATGTTTATCACATATGTCTTGATATTTAACATTTAAACATCAAAACAAAAAATTAAAATTCAAACTTTCTTAGATTTCTCAATTAGCCGAATTATATATAACAATTAATATAATTCAAATTTTATTGACTCTTTCTCAAAGAACATAAAATTCAAACCATGCATGTAGCCATCTACTCTTGATGGCCGAACCATATACTAATGTATATGAGATTAATTTTCGAAAAATTTTATGACATGCTTAGCACATGAAACAATTCATGAAAAATAAGAAAACAATCAAGGTGTTCAAAACACCTTTCATGGTCGAACTCCACCTTTCAAAAAGGTGTTTCCTTTTAAAACTTTCATAAAGAAAAGAATGATAACCATGAATACATATGGATATATGAACACAGCAATCAAATTAAGATGTTCATAAAAATGAAACTTTAACCGTTTAAAGTATTGTAAATTAAAATCCATAAATAAAAATTGAATCTTTAACTCCTTAAAGAAATTTTAACCGTGAGAAACATGCTCACAAACAAGGTATCATCACCCGTCTATGGTAAAGTAATCGGGCACTGATACCACTTGAAAGTAGAATTGAATTGGCCTTGAAGGCCGAAACATGCGTGAGGGAAAAACAAAATTTTTCGCAAGCGGAACACACATGCATATCAAGATACATACTTTAAGACGTATGTCATACCTTGTTCGTGAAAACTCAAGATGATCAAGGTAGGTCTGAAGGGTTCAGACCCTCTAACGTTGATCCACACCACCCGCGTCTAGATACAGGAACTCCTTCCAGTAAGGTCGCCGATTGATCACCACACTAAGGCTTGCTATGCGCTCAATGTTTGATGTAGGAGGCTAGGTAAAAGTGTTTAGAAGAGTGAAGTGTTCTAAGAGAACCCTCACAAAGTGGCGCACATAGGAGAAGAGAAAAGGCTTGGTCTTTTCAAAAACCTGAGGAGGAACTTACTAACCACTTAGCACCTAAGAGGAGCCATTTAAGTTTAAAAAACAAATCAGATTTTTCTCCTAAAAATCTGATCTAGGTGGCGCCAAATGGGGAGAGAATAAGTGGAGTTGTTGCATTTCAAAAATGCCAACAATATCCTAGAATATTCTCATGAGACTAAGTTCAAAACCTAGTCAGAAATCTGATCATGAATCATCATATATTCAACTATATGGTGCGCCCCATATAGCCTAAAAGGTGACCAGATACATTTGAGTTAGTTGCATTTCAAACTTGAATCAACTCACTCAAATATTCTCCCAACAGACCAAATCTTCTGAAGTTGATTCTGGTAATCAAATCTAGCCAAAATCAGCACCCCATTATCCTTGGATTATGCCCAAAAGATCTCCTCCTGATATGTTCCAACAAGATCTCGTCTTATCCTTTTGTTATGAAACAACTTTTCATAGCCAATTCAAATTCGAATTTCAAACATTTGAATTCAAACTTTCAAACACTTAAATTTTAAATTCAAATTCAAATTCTAAATTCAAATTCAAATTTCAAATTTCAAATTTCAAATTTCAAATTGCAAAATTCAAATTCAAAATTCAAAATTCAAATTTCAAATTCAAAATTCAAAATTCAAATTCAAAATTCAAAATTCGAATTTCAAAATTCAAATTCAAAATTCAAATTTCAAAATTCAAATTCAAAATTCAAATTTCAAATTTCAAATTCAAATTTCAAAATTTAAACATTTGATAATTAATTTAACTAATTAAATTAATTAGTAATGTCTTGGACTATCCAAGCCCATTACTTTGATCCATGTACCCTCCACCTTATCTGTGGAGTTCCAAACTACTTCTTGGGCTAATAACAATTGTTAGGCCCAATACCTTTAATGCTAGAGCATCTAGACAATTAGGTGTTAGTGTGTGACCCATTAGGTCCAACATAGCCACTGACATAAATGGGCTTGGGCCCAATAAGCCCACAACCCATCTAATGACAACACAGAGCACTAGCAATGCTTTGTTGCCCCAGAACTAGTTAGATTAATGACTTGATCATCCTATTACACATATTTGGTTGCCGTATATATTTTCTTTCGTCTCGGTTACCTTCCCATAAAACCTAGGGTAAGGAAGCGTATAACCCCTGTGGTTTAGGGTAAGCTTTATTAGAAATAAGGAATCTTCAATTTACTGACTCTAAAGGCAGATCATCTCATGATCTCTTTTACTATGCATAGATTCCCGAGTCCCTGTAAATGTCATCCCGATTTCTCCGGTTTACAGATAAACTAATTTCTCACAGAGATTTGACGAATTCCTTCAGCTTATCACCCTAGCCCTGTGTTCTTTCAAGACAAGCCCAACAGTATACCTATGAGTCTCCATGTTTCTAGCAGACAAGGTATACAATCAAAGCATGCCTTCTAGAACACAGTCTAGGTAATAACTTCTGGTCTAAGGAAAGACATACCCAAATATAAAGAGACTATTTTAATGATACTCTCTGTGAGAGTTCCTCATAGAGTCTCTTTGTGGGTCTGTTCAGTGCGAGCTATACCCTTATAGGTCCACCCACGACTTTAGCTAAGACATCTCCATATCTGTAGCTTATGAGGTCTTTACCTTGCATCCCAATACAAGTAGATAAGTCGTGCTAGTCTTACCCGAAATCACTGATCCCCATTCTCAGTGTCTCTAGACTAGGAACATAAAATTAGGAATAAACATGCAGTATCCTTGAATCCTCATGATCGTGATCTCATCACAGATACTCAAGAGATACCTATTTTATTCCAAGGGGTTTATCCAGTTACTCATATAAATATTAACAATAATATTGAGACAAAATATGAAACAGGATAAATAGTGCTTTTATTTAATTGCGACAATATAAAAGGTCTACATATGTCCTAATCTAATTAAAAGATTGTATCTAGGACATCCATATACTAACAGAGGAATTGTCTAGACTACCTGAAGAGTGTGAAGGATAAAAAGCATGGTGATGCTTCTACCTCAGGTGTTTACATGATTGAGATAAATTATTCTTGTGCTAATCCGACTTCATGGGTATTGGATACCGGTTGTGGTTCTCATAATCTGCAATGAGTTTCATATATGGCTTATCTTAGATATTTGAATGGGCTTTATTTCAATGGATGATATAGTCCAGTAGAGTTTGAAATATTGCAAGTATATGAAAGTGTTGGTTATCACATAATGCTTGTCACGGTTTGGCGGTTGTGTAGTTTGATTTTTATTATTATTATTATTATTTTTTGGGAGGCACCATTGTGGTGTAAAGATGGGAACCAAAACATTTGGTTTTGATTTAAAAAATAAATAAATAGGACTACTGTTTATAACTCCCGTCATGTGGTTTGGTTGTCATTGTTTTGAAAATGTTTATTGGAATTATAATAAAAAATGGTGAGTATGAGAAATGAGATATATTTATGGTTTGAATTGATTGTTTTATTATTTATGATGTGACATAATTAATTCTTGTGATAGTGATATAAATGACCTATATATGTGTTTTAGTCACGAGTTATGAACAACTGAAATGCTATGGAAAATTTTTATGAATCAATATCTTGTTCTTTGTGAAATGCTTTATATATACATGCCTGGTTATTTGAAAATTCAAAAATATAAGCAATTGGCTTTATATGCATGTATGGATGTGTCAATGCATTGAATTGATATTATGATGTTAGATGTTAATTACTTGTCTCTGGAAACTTGTTTTCCTGAGTATATTGATTACATGGGAAAGCCATGTATTTTTTGACATTCAATTATATATAGTAGTACACATGGATTTGATGGTACATATAACCACATTTGATATCCATTAAATCATGATTTATAAATGGGAAAGTTTTGACTTTATGAATTAGGCAAGTGATAATTCTTACTTAAAAATGCACTATGTGCTTTGATGGATATAAAAGCCTTATATTGGTGAAATATTTGATACTATGTGAACTCGAAAGAGCTATCATGATAGCATGATCAAGGTCAATAGAAGACTTTGAATATTGTAAATGACATGATAATTGTATATTATTTTATGGTTAAATTGGAATTTATTATTTGGTATATGTGTTAGAGCCAAACAATGTTTAGTAGGAAAAATAAATGCTTAAGGAGAAATTGAGGGAGAGATTATGATGACCCCTCGAGGAGTTCTGTTTGGAGTGAAGTATTATACACCAAATGATTGCTCCTCCTTATGCTTCACAATCCAATGGGATTGCTGAGAGAAAGACCCATACATTAAATAAAATGATCTTGTTGATGTATGGTTTGTGGGGGAAAGTCATTTAATGAAAAATTATATATAAATCAGTAAAGTACCCCACAAGAAAATTAAGAACATCCCCTATGAAATATGGAAAGGTAGGGAGCCTACCTTGAATTATCTTGAAGTATGGAGGTGTTCGACAAATAGCATACCATACGACATATGGAAAGGAAAGAAGCCATCCCTGAAATACTTTAGAGTGTAGGGTGCTTGGCTAAGGTTGCGGTTCCTAAACCTAAAAGGTTAAAAATCGGACCTAAAATCGTGGATTGTGTATTCATCGGTTATGCACTTAATAATAGTGCTTATTGGTTTCTAGTTTGTAAATCTGATGTTTCAAATATACACGTTAATACGGTTATTGAGTCAAGGGAAGTTACTTTCTTTGAAGACGTATTTCCGTATAAGAAAAATACATGAATCAAGTGGTAATAATGATAATCAGGTTGTGATACCTCAGGATGCTACAACTGATACTGATCCTGTAGAGGATGTAGAAGATGAACCTAGACGTAGCAAGAGGCAAAGGACCGCCACATCCTTTGGACCTGATTTTATGACATATTTATTAGAAAATGAGCCTCGGACGTATAAAGAACCTATAACGTCCCCAGAAGGACCATTCTGGGAAGAGGCTATCAATAGTGAGATAGAGTCTACCTTGTCCAACCACACTTGGGAATTAGTAAATCTTCCTCCTGGCAATAAGCCTTTAGGAAGTAAGTGAGTGTTCAAAAAAAAACGATGAAAGAGAATGGCACTATTGATAAATATAAAGCTAGGCTTGTGGTAAAAGGCTACAGGCAACGTGAAGGTCTCGATTATTTCGATACTTATTCACCTGTTACAAGGATCACATCCATTAGGATGTTGATCGCGGTAGCTGCATTGAATGGATGTTTAAACTGCCTTCTTAAACGGCGACCTGGAAGAAGAGATATATTTAGAACAACCTGAAGGTTTCGTTGTTCCAGGACAAGAACGGAAAGTTTGTCGCTTAATAAAATCCCTTTACGGGTTAAAGCAAGCTCCAAAACAATGGCATGAAAAATTTGACAAAGTTATGTTGTCAAATGGTTTTCGAATTAATGAATGTGACAAATGTGTCTATGTTCGAAATACTGAAAAAAGGGTTTGTCATTGTCTGTCTTTATGTAGACGACATGTTGATCATGGGTAGTAATAATCAAATGATTAATGCTACTAAACAATTACTTAAAAGTAAGTTTGATATGAAAGATATGAGGATAGTAGACGTTATCCTAGGTATTAAAATCCATAGAACATCTGCACGGTTGGCCTTATCACAAGCTCACTATATAGCTAAGGTTCTTGAGAAATTCAAAAGTTTGAATATAACACCTGTGACGAACCCTGTAGATTCTAATCTTAGTTTATTAAAGAACACTGGTAAAGCTACAGCACAAAAGCTATATGCTCAAGTGTTAGGAAGCCTTATGTATGTTATGAACTGTACCAGATCTACAAGTGGATCACCGGCTCTAACGAGAAGGGTATTGTGATGCAAATTGGATCACCGGCTCTGATGACACTAGATCTACAAGTGGATATGTGTTCACCCTTGGCGGAGGTGCTGTGTCTTGGAAATCGTCCAAACAGACTTGCATCGCAAGGTCAACCATGGAAGCAGAATTTATTGCTTTAGATAAGGCGAGTGAAGAAGCCGAATGGCTTCGTAACTTTATTGAGGATGTTCCTAATTGGCCAAAACCGGTACCATTTGTATGCATATATTGTGATAGCCAAACAGCTATTGGAAGGGCCAAGAACGTCGTGTATAACGGTAAGTCTAGACACATACGTCGTAGACAAGATATCGTAAGACAACTACTCTCGAATGGAATTATTGCAATTGATTATGTTAAGTCTAAAGAGAACATAGTGGATCCGTTAACCATAGGGATTCCTAAAGAGTTGGTTGAAAATTTTCCGAAAGGAATGGGTTTAAGGCCTATCAATTGTTGAGCATTGCGGTAACTCTACGTAGAAGAGTGGAGATCCCATGAACTAGGTTCAAAGAGACAACTAAGTGATGGTCGACTGTTTAAACACTGTGGATTTTTAAACTCATAATTCCTAAGACAAGGCAGTGTATTTATGAGGGTAAGCACTTAGGCTTTTAATGATTTCTTAATCTGTTGTGTTCAGATGATGTATAGTGAGGTACATCACAAGAAATCACCTATGTGAGGGCCGCTTCTATGAGAATTTTTCAAAGGCCGATTCTCTAAAAACACTCGCAGAACCAGGCAGGTGTCTCACGGACAAAATGGGCGCAACAAAGGACCAACAATGCTAGAGAAGAAATTGTGTGACTCATATTGTCTAGGTATCCACTAAAGGTTGACGGTTCAAGTCAACCTAGACCACCGATTGACCGAGTACATCCGATAGGTTTTCACTAAAAAGGCTCAAAGGTAACTCTACCTATCTCGATGCAGTTGTTTCTCGTTGAAGAAATTACACTTTGCATTTATACTCTTATGCATTCTAGTCACGATGAATTGACTTCTTATCCATGTGGGGGATTGTTGGAATTTATATATATATATATATATATATATATATATATATATATATATATATATTGTGTAGACAATCTATTGATTATGAATAAGAAGTTTGGTAGTGAAAAGGTGTGCCTCTTCGTCGACAAACAGATGTATCTTTTCATCTTAAAGGATGTGTTGTTTCATCCTAAGGGACGTGTTGTTTCATCTTAACGGACGTGTTGTTTCATCCTTGAATGGGTGTCTTTTCGTATTGAACGAATGTGTCTTTTCGTGTCCAATGGATGTGTTGTTTCGTCGTCGAATTGGTGCCTTTTGAAACGTGACCTTACGTTGTCTATAAATAGACACTGACACCTGCAGAAAATGGATCCAATTTTTCTACACTGAAACTCTGCCGAAATTTTTCTCCTTCCGGTTTTGCATGTTCCTTTTCATACTCAGGTGTAGTTTTCTCTGGCATTCAATTGTGTTCGTTTGGGCTGTTGATTAGTAGTGCCACCATTCTTCAGATGAAATCTGTTCTATCCTGGGAGACAAGTGTTGCGGATCTAGCAAGTGTACTAGTCGTACAAGTAATATAATGATGAGTAAAGATCGTTCCCACGAGGATTTGTGTCAAGCACTGACTAACCATATGTACTTGAGTTGAATCAAACAAAAGTTCATAGATTGCATAGATTCCTTGTCACCAGAAACTACACTTAATTGAATTAAAACTTGATAAATAAATAAAATGTAAATTATAATGTAAACAAGTAGTCGGATGTCATTTTCCATCAAACTTGAATTTATAGATGAACCAATTTCCATTATGAATTATCTACTATGTCATGTTGATCAACCTTTTTCTTATCATCTCAAGATGTAATCCCTTACTACCCTGATAAACACATTAATCAGAAACCCCAATCCCTTGGTGATTCCTTTCTTAATACATGCATTAATTACTAAGGTCTTAAGATCACATCAGAATCCTAACATCAATCCCTTGACTACTAGAACACTGATGATGAAGTTGTCAAAAATAGAGAAACAATGTAAACATGTTTGTTCTACACTATTCCTCAACATGAAGAATTAATCAAGACAACTTCATACAATCACATAATAGATAAACAAAACATCTAATTAACCATTCATAAATTCAAACTTGAGTTCCATTGAATCAGACTACAAAGGACTCTACTCAGACATAATACAAATAATAACAAGAGAAGAAGAAGAAAGATCAAACTCCATTGTCATGATAGTTGAGTCTTCAATCTTCAAGTACAATTACATGAAAGTATACTAACTATTACAAGAACTAATCCTAAGAATTTGGAAATTCATAGAAAATGAGGAGTCAGATCAGATCTATAAAAGACCTGATCTGATCTCCCTTCTCCTAGTGTGATGGGAAAAGTCAGAATGAGATATGATAGGATTGGATATCAGAGTATGAAGGCCCCTTGTCCTTTTATAGTTTACAAATTACAACTGAAAACTGACATGAGCGCTAAAACGTTCACTTCTGGGCGTTTTAGCGTCCAACTTTGACGGATGCCCAACTGCTTTCACTGTCTTGGGCGCTAAAACATTCTATTTGGGCGTTTTAGCGCTCAGCACCAGAACCTTTTCGCATAGCAGGGCGCTAAAATGTTCGATTTGGGCGTTTTAGCTCCCAGCACCAGCAATTTAAGGCCTTAATATGCAGCAGGGCGCTAAAACTCTTGACTTTGGGCGTTTTAGCGCCCAACACTTAGAATTTTCCCATTCTTCAGAATTTTCTTCTTTCTCTTTTTTGCTTCATAGAGCTTCATTTCCCTACAAGAACAATGCAATTTTTCAATAAAGCTTCCAGAACTTGTATTTAGGACTTTCTAGGACATTAACCCTATTTTCAATCCATTTAATCACACAAATTAAACTAATTCGTGCTTTAAAACATTATAAACCAAGGGTTTATCAACAAGTTTCCATCAACCTTTGGCATCTGTGAGGGGGCAAATTGTCTTAAGGAGACACGTTCTGTGGGCTCGTATTTTTACTCCTCTGATACTGCATATCATTATCATTCTGTTTCATATATCTGACAAGTAAGTCTGTTCTTATTTTATTTATAATTGTGCAGTGATAATTCTGATCATCTACCTCATCTGCTTTATACATGGGTTCATATCTCTTAGTCATATAACATCACCCACTGTCTTCAATAACACCCAATAGACTGGTAGGTTGATCTTGGATCTAGTGTCCTCTCCAAGGTATCGATGAAGGAGATACCCTTGAGTCAAGCAGATCATTATGCACAAGGAACTAATAACGACTTTTGCCAATGGGGTGTGTGTGCGCGCACAGTGACAGCATAAAAATCAGAGAGAGAGTGTAACGTACCTTTAGGGTTTACCTTTTATTTATAGAGATTACCTGTGGGTAATATGATGTGGACCTTTTGTGTCTCTGATAAGGGTCCAGACCTGTCCGCTTTGCTGTCGTACTAGGATTAGTATCCTTGATGGATATCTATCCATAATTATACTTTTAAATCTTGGATTTCCCCATAACAGTTTCCCCTCAACCAGGCTACCTGGGTATCCGGGTTGCTGAGGTGATCTTCTTTGTATTTTGCTTCAGGTTTTCTGCCGAGCTGAGAGCGTTTGAATTTTTGTACTCTTTGCATATATGTTCCTTATATCTTAGGATTTTTCAACCAGGGTCCTCATTGCCCCTTATCTCGGCGGGTTGAGCATGAACCCGGGAAGATATCTCACGTATTCCCTATACCGAGTTAGAAATGAGCTTGAGCTGTTCGAATCCAACTGGCCAGTTGCCCCCAAGCATCATTTCTTACGCGCATGTCTTCAGACATGTCCTGAGCTTGTAGCTTTCTTCTGGAACCAGGAATGATTTCTCTCGGTCCCTATATGGGCGGGTTGTGCATGAACCCGGCAAGATACTGCACATGTGTAGCCAGATAACGAATGAGCTTGAGTTGTTGGGATCCAACTGGCGAGTTGCCCCCAAGTATCATCCTTGTAACCCGGCTAAATATTGTTGTGGCTAGATATCCATTTCTTGGATGTTTGTTTTCAGCTTCGCTTGCTGACTTATCATCGGCAATCATTTTATTCTGACACGTGCTGCTTCCCACATGTGTTAGCGTGCTGCAGCCGTTTTGTGCCATTTTTGCGTTTCCTGCACATTTATTAGATATGTCGTTTCAGGCGTCTAATCATTGCTTTTTGAGTGCAATGACATTGGTGCCACTGACTCTTGCCATCCATAACTGCTGAGGATACCACTTACGAGTGCAATGACGGTGGTGCCCATGAATATTTCCAATCGTAATCGCTGCGGTTACCATCGTGCCTATATAAGCACACATCTTTTTCCCCTTTTCGTTCTTTACTTTGATTATTCTGAAGAAGTTTTGGCTTGCCCCAAATCCTTTGAGCGCTAGCATCACAAGTGTTTTTCTACTTATTCTTGCAAGTTCGTCTTCTTCACTAAGGTAATAGAAGAGAGACATCTTTGCAACACTTCTTCTGAATTAATTAGGCAGTAGTCATATAATGTTCCCAATACTGATAAGTCATCCATAAAAACTTCCACTCCTTCACCTATTAAATCAAACAAAATAGAGAACATGCACCTCTGGAACGTTGCTGGTGCATTGCATAATCCAAAAGGCATTCTTCTGAAAGCAAACGTTCCGTAGGGACAGGTAAAAGTGGTTTTGTGTTAATCCTCTGGTGCTAGAGAAATTTGGTTGTACCCAAAATAACCATCAAGAAAATATAAATATTCCTTCTGCTAGGTGATCTAATATCTGATCTGTGAATGGAAGAGGAAAGTGGTCCTTCCTTATGTCAACATTGAGTTTTCTGTAATCTTGGCATATTCTCTAGCCTGTGACTTTTCTAATAGGTATTAGCTCATTTTCTGCATTTAGCTCCACATTTATGCTCCCTTTCTTGGGACCACATTGGACAGGACTTACCCAATTACTGTCTGAAATGGAATATATGATTCATGCATTTAACCACTTGATTACCTCTTTCTTTACCACTTCTTTCATGATTGGATTTAATCTCCTTTGATGTTCTACTGAAAAACTGTCAGGGTCAGTCAATAAAATTTTATGCATACAAAAAGTGGGACTGATACCTTTGAGGTCTACTAAGGTGCAGCCAATAGCTCCTTGATACTGCTTTAGTTTGTTGATCAACAGTTCTTCTTGTTCTATTGTAAGGAACGAGGAGATGATGACAGGAAGAGTGTTAGCATTCCCCAAATATGTATACTTCAAATGTTGGGGAAGTGGTTTTAATTCTAGATCAGGTAGCTGCTCTACAGATGGCCTTTTAACTTGTTTTTCTTTTTCTGTTCTCTGCAGAGGCTCAGGTTTTCTTTCTTGTAAATAAGAATCTGTTCCTCATCCAGTAAATTGTCTTCTTTTTTTTATTCTTCTTCATCTGAGTTGAAGTTGATGTAGGTGTCTAACACAGATATCACGAAACATTCTTCCAAGTCTCCTTCATCATCATAGAACTTTATGGCTTTAAGGATATTGAACTTAATCTCATCATCGTGGACTCTCATGGTGAGTTCCCTTTCTATATATTGATGATAGCTCCTCTAGTTGCAAGGAACGGTCTCCCCAAAATAATGGGAACGTCAACATCAGGTTCATAGTCTAGGATGATGAAATCAGCAGGAAAAATGAATCTGTCTACTTTAACAAGCAAATCCTCCACTTTTCCTTCAGGCTTAACAATGGATCTGTCAGCCATTTGCAGTGATACAGTAGTAGGTTTTGCTGGTCTAGTAGCAAGTTGTTTGAAAACTGAGGAGGCGTTAGATTGATGCTAGCTCCCAAGTCACACAAGGCTTTGCCTTGGTAAGTGTTCCCTATTATAACACAAGGGATGGTAAAACTCCCAGGGTCTTGTAGTTTTGGTGAAAGTTTACCCAAATATTTGCAAATTTCCTACGTCAAGGTTACAGATTCATATTCTTCTACTCTTCTCTTTTTAGAGAGAACATCCTTCATGAACTTGACATATTTGGGCATCTGCTCCAGAGCTTCCACCAGAGGGATGTTGATATGAAGTTGCTTCAAGATGCTCAATAATTTTTCAAATTGTTTGTCATCTTGTTGCTTCTTCGTTATTAGAGGGAACATAACTGTAACTGGAACTTATTTCTTCTGTGGGGGCCTAGCTGCTTGACTGGTTTCAGCTAGAGCTTACTCATCAGCTATGGTTTGTTCCTCAAGTCCTTGGTTTTTTGTACTGGGACTAGCTGCTTGCTTCTGATTTTGTTCAGGATGTTAAATGCTTGGAGATGCCTCAATTGGTTCAACAGGTTCCTCCTCAGTGTTCATGGTTGTTGTCTTGGGAATGTTTGAGTCTTGTGTAGCAACTCTCCCACTCCTTAAGGTGATTGCTTTGATTTGCTCTGGGGAGGATGTTGAGGGGTCTTCAGTGTCTTATGGCAGTTTTCCTGGCAGTTATTTGCCCCGAATGTGATTCAATGTTTCGAACAACTGCATCATTTCGAGTGACATATTGTAACACCCCGTGTATACCCAGTTTGTTATCATATCATCGTATTAAGCAGAGCTTAATTAAAATACGGAATAAACTTTTTCTTTTCAATAATGACATCATTATCAATTACCAAGTTGATTACTTAGTTCTTTTCAAAATATTGTCTGTATGTAAATTGCAAATAGACAGCTATCTACACTGAATAACCTCATTATATAATAAGTGAGTATCTAAGCCACGAAACTAAAACACGTAGTCCGGACAATAATCCTAATACAATTATACAACTCAATACTAAAATAAAACATAGTCAATCAATGTGGCATGGACAACCCTCATGCTCACCAAATGAGGCAACAAAGCCCAACAGAGTCTCAACAACAACAACATAATAATAAATGTAGAACATATGTCAGCATCCAAGCATAACAATATAAACAACAAGCATATAACATCAGCTCCGGCCTCCTGCCGCCCGAGGTCTTAACCCCCGAGTTACCTGAACTTCAAATATGTGCCCCAAATGGGGGGTGAGATCTCTAAACATAAATCTTAGTAAGACAAGGGGTCCTCAAGGATTTCTCCAGCCCAAGCTCACTTACATGTGCAATATAAGTTCAAAAGCAGTAATATAATATAAGTTCCAAAATCAGTGCAATGCAGCAGAATAATCAGGTCATGTGTGTCAACTATTCTACTGGCCAGAAAAATACAGGATTTACATACGTCTATTACCTACAATCAGTGCAAGTCACTACTTGCACCCACCCACAGAATCACCCTATGGTATGTCTCCTACATACACAGGCTTACCGTCTAGGTGGAACAACACATGCATATTATAAGCACTTGCACATAACAGCTCAACAGCATTTCAAATATAAATACATGAAAACACATCATGCATATAAACCGTTCCCCCCTGGGATATGGTGGAACAAACTATGGCTAAACCGAG
Organism: Gastrolobium bilobum; assembly: GCF_033153095.1. NCBI lineage: Eukaryota > Viridiplantae > Streptophyta > Magnoliopsida > Fabales > Fabaceae > Gastrolobium > Gastrolobium bilobum. The sequence goes on along the minus strand of NW_026896411.1, from coordinate 22,966 downwards.
GACACGAAAGCTTATCTCGCAAGTTAACTATCCAATCAACAGTCCAACCAAGTCCAAGGTCCACAAATAGCAACCTCACAGTCTGTTTATACCAACAATCATATCAACAATCATAGTCTACAAGCATATGACATAAAGACAACGCTTTCCTTTTATGGTTCATGTCTTTAGACTTCTCACAAAGCCATAAGCCCATATTCACTTTGATTCTGACTTAGTTAACTATTATAGAGGTTCAACTTAACCAATCATGGGACCATAAACCCATAATACAGTTCCGTAAGAACAGAACCGTCACTGTCTCGAAATTCCCAGAGTATCCGGATATTTGTCGGGGACATATCCGGATATTCATACCCGGATATCCATATCCAGATATCACAAGTCCCATATCCGGATATCATATCCGGATATTTCGCGACAGAATGCAGTTCTGCATTTTCGCGAAGATATCACTCAAAGGTTCAACTTTTAACCATTAATACGTCCAAGCATGCATTTTTATACACTATTAGGTTCATGTTCGTGTTAGTTACTTAAACAACTTGTTAATCATGCCAAGACTTGATCTTTTAACATAGAAACTCATGATCAAAGTTGAGGAACAGACCCAAGGATCAAAACATCAAACAAATGGTGCTCTTGGAGCTCACAAGTCAGCTCCAAGGTACTGACTCCAAGGGTACACGAAAATGAACTTCAAGGTGGTTCCTTTCATCACAAAGATGGCTTCTTGGAGTACCAACTACCAAGAAAATGGCTTCAACAACCCAAGCCAGGGAACTCAGCTCCCAAACTACAACAAGCAGTGGCTGAACACTCAGAAAAATGGTGCCTCTCAACCTCATAAGAGTTGTTCACAACACCAATGGTGATTCAAAGAGGAGATTAGGAAGAGAATGGGCACTTGGCTCACCAAATGAAGGGAGGAAGGCAATGGAACAGTGCAAGGAGCTGGTCAGCCACCAAGGGTCACGTATAAACTGAGTATGGCCTAGGGTTTTGGGCCAAAATGAGTATATATAGTCGGTTTAAGTTTAATCGCACTGTATTAGCACTAATAGCTATGCTTATCATTTTAATCTCAAACTCAGGATTCTGAACCTAGCAATTTTTCTAAGATTTTTCATATTTTTATTTTATTTTCGCAGTACTTTTTTGATACGCGCTTTTACTTAGCCAGTATCAGTTTTGGCACCAGTTCTCATTATTTTGACCTGAAACTCGTTATGCTAGTCTTATATATTATTCTAGTGACATATACATACTTTTCATAATTTTTCGAGATACTTCGTCGGTAGGCATTTATACTGTGAGGCAGAACTGATATCTGCATTTTTCGTCAGAAAAGCGACTTTCAACATTATTAATCAATTACCATAATTATTTAAGACTTCTCATAATTATTAGGGTCAATTATGAAATTATCTCCTTAATCTCATAATTATTTAATTAAATTTCTAAATTAACGGTGCAGGTTCTTACACATATTCTTTCACATAATTTTCCAATGCACTGATGCGTTGTTCCTCTCTGGGGAACAGAGCATTGTTTGGTCTTCTTTGTTGATCATATACTTCATTTCCTCCATTGTTGTTTTGCTGGTACTACTGTTGTTGGTTGTTGTATGGTCTCTAATTCATGGGTGGTCTCCACTGAGGGTTATGTTTTTTTTTTGTATAGTGCCTCCAGAGTTTTGGTTGTTGTTGCGACCTGCGTACTGGTTGTCTCTGGCCTGATTGAAGTTTCTGTTCCCAAAATTTTCGGCATAACACACCAGAGTTGTTGAAGGAAAGTCTGTTGAGTTATGATGGTCACCACATGCTGAATATGGTTCACTTTCAGGAGCTATGAGTTGTAAGATATTAGCTTTGGGCTGATTTCTGTCATCTTTCAAACTCTTTACCTCATTCATCAGTGCTGCCAGTTCAGCTTGTAGGGCAGTTTGTTTATTCAACTCTAGCATACATGGTTTCCTAACTGGATTCATCATTTCTAGTGGCCACTAACGGCAACGTTTTGCAGTGCTCTCTATGATTTAATATATGGATTCAAGAGTTTCTGTAAAGAAATATCCTCAAGCAGCAAAATCTAAATGAGACTGAGAAGTATGGTCAATACCCTTATAGAAACTCTGCAAGACTCCCCTTTTTTCTACCCCATGGTTATGACATTTCCTGATAATGACCTTGTATCTCTCCCATACTTCATAGAAATTCTTTCCATAAAACATTCTGAAGCTAGAGATTTCAGCTTTTACATCAGCTTGACGAGACATAGGGAGGAATCTCTCTATAAACTTATTAGAGAGTTCTTCCCAAGAGTGTATGGATCCAGGGGTAATGGATTTCATCTAAGTTTTGGCTTTTGATCCCAAAGAGTGAGGGAACAACCTCATTCTCATACTTTCTTCTGACACACCTTATGTTCTAAAGTTGTCACAAATATCTTGGAAACTGTTAAGGTGAGTGTAAGGAAACTTCTACAGGGAGTCCATTCAAAACTCCAGCCTCCCTAATCATATTGAACATGATAGGCTTTAGCTCAAAGTTAGGAGCTTCAACAGGAGGGATGATTACTCCTCTTTATGGTCTGTTCCTTAAAGGAGCAGCTAGTGCTCTAAAGTTCTGTTCTAGAGGAATCTCTTCATTGTTATGATTATTATTATTATCAGCTATGTTTGGTTCAAAAGTATTTTCCCTTAGAATTCTTCTTCTCCTGTGAAAAGTGCGTTGTGGTTCAGGGTCAAAGAAAAAATTAGGTATCTTAGTGTTATGGTGAGAATCAGTTTCAGATTCCTCACTCATAAATAATAAAACATAAACAATATGAACAATAGTGTGAATATCAAAGAATAAAGAATGATATATTAACAAAGTATTAAATAAAATAGTTTTAAGGAAAGAATTTAGTGTAAGCGATCCCCGGCAACGGCGCCAAAAACTTGTTCGGTTCTTATGTTCTTTTAAGGATGTTCCCTTTACTTAGTCCATCAAGAGAAAACGCATTCGTTCTCTAGATATCAACCCAGTCGCGAAAGTATGCATCAAGTAATAAATGGGATTATTAGTGCCCAGATTATCATTCCTACGAGGATAGAACTCTAAATAGTACCTTTAAGTATTTTAAAAAGAATTGTTAATAAGAGAAAAGACAATATTTGAACTGTTTGGTCTTTCGTTTCCTACTGTCTTGAAGACGTTCCCTCAAGACAATAGGTTCAGTTTGACTCTAAACAACTCCTCGCATTGTTACTTATCAAATACTTCTTGATATGAGAAGGAATGACAAAATTCATTGGAGTTTTGATTATAGGATCACAAGAATTATAAAGGAGAATAACTAAAAATAACAACATTTAAGAGACAACAAGATGGATGGATAAAAATAGTTTTTAACACAAGAAACAGATCCACTGTTCCATTCTTAAATAGCTATACTCTCAACTCAAGACTTAATCGTTTTGAATTTGTTCAGGTCTTTTCATTGCCAACTCTGATTCCTCAGCTCATGGACTTAAATGGCTCACAAGTTTCCATATTCCTATGGTTCCCTTGACTCCAACAGTTACTAAGTTCAGAATCTTCAGAGAATGAAGTGGTTCCTTATTCCTAAGGCAACCAATAGCATTGTTTTGCACAACCCTACCTTTCTCCTATGATTAAGTTGTCTGAAATCCCTTCTTCCTTAAGGAATTTCCTTTCTCAGTTGAGTACAATTTCCATTGATACACAAAGAGTTAAGCTTACTTAAATCACAGAAATATAAAAGTTTCAGTACTAAAGTTTTGAGTATAGTTCTTTAAGAATTTCACAGTTTTTCCATTCCAACTAACTTAGCCCATGGCTAAAAACATAAACATAATTATTCCAAACTGAAGTCCCATAGACCTGAGATTCAATTTAGAGATAACGAAGGGAAGAAAAGAGAAATAACAACTATATATTAATAAGAAATAATTTCAGATTACAAGGAAATAAAATGGAGAAGTGCGGGTAATGCTCTTAAGGAGTCTCAAATGGTGAAGGGGGAATAAGGGAAGAGTTGTTGTCACTTAACTATTGTTAAAGCTATACACCTTGAAAAACGGAAACTTAAACTATCCTAAATGATCTCTTCTTAAGGAATTTGATGATTTCTTTGTGTTGGAATGTCCTATTTATACGTCAGAAGAGTGGATGGCACACTTGTAATTCTTCCTTAGTTGTTCCTTGATTGCATGAAGAGGCGGTGCAAATAGTGCTCTATGTGAAGCAAGTTGTTGGATGAGACAACCTAAGGTTGAGATTTGCCTTTTTCTTCTGAATCTCCCATGCTTACTTTTTCTCTCACCCAATGTTTTCTCTTTATTCTCTGTTGTACACGTTTCTTCCTGCTTGATTGTTGTACTTCTTTTTACTTTTTGGAAGCTTCTTTTTAACGTTTCTTGCAAAGTGGCCAGAGAGATGGGGTTAGTAGAGCAGGTGTACAAATAAGTTAATTTGTTGCTCTTTTCTTGCATTCTCAACTAATTACATCATCATCCGTTCCCTTTTGGTGCTTTTGTTCCTAAGATCTAGAAATGTGTTTTTAAGGCAAAAAATGGTCACCAGCTGAAGAAACGGATGGAATTTTATCATTAAAATGAGTTTAGATGGGAACGAATTTTCGTTCCATCACTTATAAATTAGAGTCGATAGATCAAGGCAAGATCAACTATTCTTAGATGAGGTGTCAAATTTTTCCTATCCTATACACACACACATATATATATATATATATATATTGAGTTTCTAATATATTAAGTAATTTACTTTTCATTTAATACATTTTTTTTTAATTTCTTAGCAAGTGACTTAAAGATGCTTATCACCAACACCCATGTTAAATTAAGCGGATTCTCTCGTTCAAAGTAAGATCATATATATTGTTTGACTTTTATTGTACTCTCTGGGCCGAAATGTTATTAATGTTTATAAACTAATTTTAACAATTCCAGTTATGCATACAGAAGTAACAACACCCATTTAATAAGCAACAAAACTTATAACAGCGACAACTGTTTAACCTTGCATTTTTTTGAAAAGGTTAAAATTTTATTCCATGAAAAATCCTGAGAACTCAAAATTCCACTGCTTTCACTTGTTGAGAAGTGGAAACCAACGTTCTTGAAAGGAAAATTGGTAAGTTATTATGAACAACAAAACAACAAGAATAAACCCAACTACTCCCTAAGGAGTTCCGCCAACTCTATGAAGTTACTCTCTCTGGCATAGGAATCAACGAAGACAAATTTCCACAACCATAATTGGAAAGAAAGTTAAAAGCTAGCAGAAGAAGCAGTGGAAAAACTAGCACAACCAATTTCACTTGGTCCATGAAGTTCTCCATTACTAGTTTATAATTTGAGTACAATGAGATACCAAGGAAATGAAAAAGGTAAGCAGGAAGAAAAAGAGGTGCAGGGGGAAAAAGGCCGAGAGTTTTCAGCAGAGTATTTGTCCATTTTCTTTGCTTTAGTTTAATGGAAATTGTTCCTGCAGGTCCTTTTAGGCCCAATCTCTTGGGCCCAATGTCAAATGTCCACATCTAGAATCTTCAAGAGGACACCCTATGATGATCCATGGAGCCTCATCACTTAGGATTTCCCTTTCTCCCCCTACATTGCTGCCCCAATACAGGTTTAGCATGCTTAGCCTAAAGGCTAGGCTTGCTAGGTCGTAAACCTACACATTCTATCTTCCACGCTTGAGAAGGGTATTTTCTCTCTAAATACCCCCTTCACCAAATGAAGGGATATCTTATTAATTTCTAAAGTTTAAAAAAATTAATTTAAATACCCTAAGGTTTACATATAACATACGAAAACATCCTAAATTTCCTAAGGATTAGGATTGTTGGACAGGTGGCTTCAATACTCAAGAGGGGGGGTGAATTGAGTTTTACAAAATCTTTTCGCAAAGTACCTCCTTTGATGTTTTACAGACTATTTCTTCAATAAAGTGATTTAATAAAGAAGTGTCTAATAGTAAAAGCAAGTGTAGTGATCAACAAAGTAAGCAAGTGAATATATAAAGACAATCTAAGATGCAATTTTAATACTTAAATAAAGAGATTAAGGTTAGAGAGATTACAAACTAGATGTATCCTGGTTCGGTCACCACCACCGTGACCTACGTCCAGACTGAAGCCGCTCGATCAATTCTTTTCACTAACATCAAGCTTGAGGGTGCTTGACAAACCACTACAACTTTTCAAGACTTCGGGCTCTTGATACCTTACACTTTTTCACTCCAAATTTTCTTAGGAATTTGGTGACCTTTCAAGTGTGTAGGGTTCACTCCCCTAGCTACTCAAGTAATCAAGGAAGGTGTTTAATAATGACTAAGTACTCTCAAAGTACAAATAACACAAGTTGAAGAACAAGGGTATATGACACTCTTACAAGAATAAAACTCAAATAGGATTTATGATCAAGAAGACAAGAATAAGGCAAATAGGATGAGAATTAATGAGTAATGATGATCAATAAGTGTGTCCCATCAATGGGAACAGTAGTCTCTATTTATAGAGGGCCCCCATGGCCTTTTTCCTACTCATTTTCGCAAACTAGCCGATTTATAGCCGTTATTTTTGTCTCTGTACAGTAGGTAATCGATTACCATTGAGTGGGTAATCGATTACCAAGAAGGGTAATCGATTACCATTGTTTGGTAATCGATTACCAACCTGTTGAAAGGTTGGTTTTCGCCCTAAAATGGTTTTCTCTTGATTCACATCATTTTCAAATATTGTTTGAACATTTTATGAACATTGAAAAGTATGTTTTCATGTTATGAGTGTATTTGAATGTCAAACGATGATTTAATGCATGTATTTAAAAAAAACTTTGAGCTTCATTCTTGTAAAGAATCAATTTACAAATAATCCTAAGTCCTACAGTATATTACTCTGAGTTTGGACTTAGTGACGTCTCTTGAAGCTTGAGTCTTGATCTTGTTTAGACTTCTTTTTTATGGTTGCTCCTTGAAGCTTTCTTTCCATGCTTGTTTGTTATCATCGAAATCGTTGAACCTTTATATTCTTTTCATGGAGTGCATTGGTTCCACAATCTCCCCCTTTTTGATGATGACAAACTCAAATTGAGAAAAGGATTAGAATAGCATGTATTTAGACAAGTATAGTATTGAAACTCCCCCTTAATATATGATTGATATACAAGGTGTCATCTAATCTTCCTTTTATTTTTGAATTTTATTCTCCCCCTCTTTACCTTAATATATGCTTATGATTTTCTCAATTTATGTATCTTTCTCCCCCTTTGACAACATCAAAAAGCATGAGTGGATAAATAGAAATCTTGAAATAATTCATGCAAAAAGCGAGAAGAAAACAGAATAAACCACAAGAGCTCATAATAGCCAATAATGTAAGCAACTATAGTCCATAAGGCTAGAGTCCTAGAGATGCAGAATATCCAAAGTAGCATAGCATAGCAAAATAGAAGCATAAGATAAGTCCAAGAGCATAAAAAAAATATCAGGGACTAAAAGTCATCAGAGTCATGTGGAGGCGATGGTGGTAGAGATGGAAGAGGAGGAATGTGAAGATAGTCCTCAATGCGCTTCAGACGAAGCTCCATGTTAGCATGCCTAGAGTTCACAGTGGCAAAACCGGATTCCACAGTAGTGTTTAACTGGTTAAGAGATGTGAGAATGGTCCCCAAAGTATGATCTGCGGAGGAAGAAGAGTCAGCAGGATGATCAGCGGCTGGTGGATCAGTGTCCTCGGCAATGTCAGCAGGGGCTGCTCCGGCTTCAGGAGCAGTGGTTGTTTTACACCATATACCATTAATTTTTTTGATTTGCATTTGGGCCAGTAAATTCATGCCAAGGCGGTGAATTTCATCGGATAGAATCTCACCATCCATAAAGAGTTGCTGATGACGCAGAATCTCAACAATGACAGTAGCATAAGGAAGTGCAGCAGAAGAGTTTTTAGATTTAATCATTTGAGTGCAGATATAGTAAGGCCAGTTGAAACTAATTCCAGAACAGATAACCCACATCAGAAAGAGATCAGTATCAAGCACCCGAGAATAGTTGGAGTGCCTCGGTGACAGCATGTGAGTGACTACGTAATGTAGGATCCGGTTGTTTATAGTCAATGAAGAGACGCTAAACTTTGATTGAGTAATTATGACGCCGGGTTCCACAATTGATTGTGTAAAGATGTATTTGTTAAATTCAGGGAAATCATACACACCATGCTTGTGTCCATTGTAGGCTGGACCAAATATACAAGGCCATTCCGCATGAGGTACTGAAACGAGCTTGCCCTTGATGTCGGCCTTTAGTGTATCATTTGCAAAGCTGAGAGTGCAGTAGAAAGCCCGAACCATATCTTCTGAATATCTCTCTTTGAAGAGAGTCAAGCGTAGGACTCCAGCATGAGTCAAGAGATCACAAATTTCAAAGCCTTCATCACTCATGAATTGGATATCCAAGCATTTTGAAGCGATGACTTGGCGGGAGGCAAAATGTTCCTTGAATGTGGCATATTTAGCAGCTGTAGAAAGTACTTGCCATGAAGACATGAACCCCGGGGCCTCTTGTGAATGGGGTTAGATGATGAAGCCATGGATTCAAATGATAGTGCAATGGCAAATGATAATCCTAAACAAAAGGGAATTTCACGAAGTTAGATGCCAAGAAAAAAAATGATAGCTTATGTGTGCACCAAACAAGAAAAATTATGTGAAAACATTAATTGAAACAGCCACATATAGCCACACATATGGCTTACAATAATCAGTATGCAAAGACTAGAAGCATGAGATAAGTAGCCAGATCAGATTACAGCACTATATGGGAATTTAAATTGCAGCAAAGATAATGTGAAACGGCCAATTTCACAAGTATGACATTCACAAATAGATGGCCTAAAAATGAGCGTATGAGCATGTAGGCATAGGAAATTTTTTCGATGATGCCTAGACATGCCTTCACAGAAACAGAAAGTAATGGCAGCCGAAAAAATACAATAGTTGAAACAGCCATTAAATCAGAATGTATATAAACCAGTGTTGCGGATCTAGCAAGTGCACTAGTCGTACAAGTAATAAAATGATGAGTAAAGATCGTTCCCACGAGGATTTGTGTCAAGCACTGACTAACCATATGTACTTGAGTTGAATCAAACAAAAGTTCATAGATTGCATAGATTTCTTGTCACCAGAAACTACACTGAATTGAATTAAAACTTGATAAATAAATAATATGTAAATTATAATGTAAACAAGTAGTCAGATGTCATTTTCCCTCAAACATGAATTTATAGATGAACCAATTTCCATTATGAATTATCTACTATATGATGTTGATCAACCTTTTTCTTATCATCTCAAGATGTAATCCCTTACTACCCTGATAGACACATTAATCAGAAACCCCAATCCCTTGGTGATTCCTTTCTTAATACATGCATTAATTACTAAGGTCTTAAGATCACATCAGAATCCTAGCATCAATCCCTTGACTACTAGAACACTGATGATGAAGTTGTCAAAAATAGAGAAACAATGTAAATATGTCTGTTCTACACTATTTCTCAACATGATGAATTAATCAAGACAACTTCATACAATCATATAATAGATAAACAAAACATCTAATTAACCATTTATAAATTCAAACTTGAGTTCCATTGAATCAGACTACAAAGGACTCTACTAAGACATAATTGAAATACAAACAAGAGAAGAAAGATCAAACTCCATTGACATGATAGTTGAGTCTTCAATCTCCAAGTGCAATTACATAGGAAATACTAACTATTACAAGAACTAATCCTAAGAATTTGGAAATTCAGAGAAAATGAGGAGTCAGATCAGATCTATGAAAGATCTGACCTGATCTCCCTTCTCCTAGTGTGATGGGGAAAAGTCAGAATGAGATATGACAGGATTGGATTGTGTGTGGAATATGAAGGCCCCTTGTCCTTTTATAGTTTACAAATTACAACTGAAAACTGACTTGGGCGCTAAAACGTTCACTTATGGGCGTTTTAGCGTCCAACTTTGACGGATGCCCAACTGCTTTCAACTGTCTTGGGCGCTAAAATGTTCGATTTGGGCGTTTTAGCGCTCACGACCAGAACCTTTTTGCACATCATAGCGCTAAAACGCTTGATTTGGCCGTTTTAACGCTCAGCACCAGCACTTTTGGCTTCATTTTGCAGCAGGGCGCTAAAACTCTTGACTTTGGGCGTTTTAGCGCCCAACACTTAGAATTTTCCCATTCTTCAGAATCTTCTTCCTTCTCTCTTTTGCTTCTTGAGCTTCATTTCCCTACAAAAACAATGTAATTTTCAACATAAGCTTCAGAACTTGTATTTGAGAGATTTCCAGGACATGAACCTCTTTTCCATCCATTTAATCACACAAATTGATATTAATTCATGCTTAAAAACCTGATGAACTAAGGGTTCATCAACCAGCCATAGAGCAAAAAAAAATTTGAAGAACAAAATATGAGACATTCAATTAGCAGTTGGGAGATATGAATATAGCAGGACAGAAAAACAAAACCAAGGATGAGTCATAGTACATGGCCCTTAGAGATAATCAGATATGTACTGTAAAAAAAAGAAAAAAAAGAAAAAAAAGGGGCATGAATCGGACATCTTGAGGCATATAAGCAGAGAGCATGAATTAAGAGGGCAGATATGAGAAACCCTAAGAAACTAATATGAGATGGAAGCAGGGCAAACCTGGAGAAGAATTGTGCAGAAATCAGAAAAACCAAGGAGAGGGACAAACCTTCTATGCGTGAAATGTGAATGGAAGAGCAAACCCTTGATGCAAATCGGGAATGGGAGAGATGGAGTACCAATTGATTTGGGCTCCAAACCTTTTGCTGTGAGATGCCTAAGGGGTCTGGTTCGAAATGGTGGAAGGCCAGAAGAAAAAAAAACGATTCTGTCTGCTAAATTTAAAAGGCTGAATACGCATGGTAATCGATTACCAGTATTTGGTAATCGGTTACCCTTCTAGGTAATCGGTTACCAATGTAATGGTAATCGATTACCCAAGGGTGCTGGGCATATTCAAGGCTCGAAACAGAAAGGGAAAGAGAGAGAGAGAGGGATTCCATGTGACATATAACAGATCTAATTGTTAATTTTATATTAATGAAAGATGATTCAAAACAAACGATGCAAATATTCTCAAAAGTAAGATTAGTTGAATTAAGCATGAGATGAAAATGATACAATCATATGTAGGATGGATCAATGAGACCAATTTCTCTTCTTAAGTTGTAGAAAACTTCCTTTGGGAGTGGTTTGGTGAAGATGTCAGCCAGTTGCTTTGAAGATTCCACAAATTCCAATATGCAATCACCACTTTGCACATGATCTCGTATAAAATGATGCCTAATATCAATATGTTTAGTTCGTGAGTGCATTATGGGATTCTTTGTGAGGTTTATGGCACTAGTGTTATCACACTTTATGGGGATGTGATCAAGTTCAACCCCAAAGTCCTTGAGTTGTTGTTTCATCCAAATGATTTGAGCACAACAACTACCAGCCGCCACATATTCGGCTTCGGCTGTGGACAAAGCCACACTATTTTGTTTCTTGCTATGCCAAGATATTAAAGAGCAACCAAGAAAGTGGCAAGTGCCACTCGTGCTCTTCCTATCCAATTTACATCCCGCAAAATAAGAATCGGAATAGCCTATTAACTCACATGATGCACCCTTAGGGTACCATAATCCCATTTGTGAAGTGCCTACAAGATATCTCATAATTCTTTTTACGGCACTTAAGTGTGATTCTTTAGGATTAGCTTGAAATCTAGCACACATGCACACACTAAACATAATATCGGGCCTACTTGCGGTTAAGTAAAGGAGTGAGCCGATCATACCTCGATATTTAGTAATTTCTATAGATTTACCTCCTTCATCCTTGTCTAAAGAACAAGATGTACCCATGGGAGTGTCGATGGCCTTGGAGTTGTCCATTCCAAACTTTTTGAGTAACTTCTTGCAATATTTAGCTTGATTGATGAATATTCCTTCCTTTTGTTGCTTTATTTGGAGACCAAGAAAGAAGTTTAGCTCTCCCATCATAGACATCTCAAATTCGCTTTGCATAAGATTAGCAAACTATAACAACCCTAAATATTGTATCATGATTAATGAAGAATTATGATAATTAATAAACGAGACATTTCAGATGAAATAGTTTATGATTAAGTAAATTAAAAGTATGGGTCCAATGGACCAAAGACATAAGCATTAGGGATCCAATGAATTCATGGATCAAAGTATAACCCAACAAAGGAAGTTTTAATTCCATTTAATGTGGACAAGTCCAAGTGATACAAAGAAAGCTCTATATGATAAAGTAAAGTCCAATAAGGTAAATGAAACCCAAATCAAGTTAAAGCCCAAAGTAAGGCCATGACATAATAAACCTAAAGAAGTACTATATGACTAGGAATTTAATTAGAATTCTTTCCCTACAAGCAAGAAGCCCACGGTTTTACTAGAGAAAACAAGCTCTAAGAAGTCAATTTAAAGTGTCATAAAATCATGGAAAAATAGGCACAAATTAGGTCAGGTTAATAGGTTAAAGGTCCATAATCTTAAGGAATAAATCATGGTCCAAAATTAAAGGAAATCTTTTCCTTCCAAGCATTTAAAATCCGCGGCCTAGGTGTAGGAAATGAATTTGATTTTATTTGATTTTCAAGCCATTAAATGCAAATCGAATTTCCTTAAGTCAAGCCAGTCAAATTCCTTTAAACAAGGAAGTTAGGATTATGATGATTAGTAGTCAATCACTTTCCCTAAATCAAGCAAATTGATGACAATATGTCAATCAATCAAATAATTCTGTTTCTTAAATCAAGGGAGCAACTTTTAATGACGATTAGTCACACATCATCAATTCCTTAAATCAAGCAATCACTAAATTTCCTTAATCAAGGAAATTGACATCATGTTCTTGTCCCTAAATTAAGCAATCTAACCTATGACAACAAATCACCACCTTACTCTCATTTAATGTGATCGAAACCTACCAGCAATCAAGTAATGGCAAGGCTTCTAGGTTGCCTATTTGAACAAGCTTTAGTCTCTCCTTTTTCCCTCTATAGCCGCGGCACTACCAAAGGAAAGAACAAAGAGTTTAGTTCATTTTGTGAAGTCCATGAATGCTTCGAAATGGTGAGTGTGTTAGTGAGAAATACCTAATTGTTCCAAGATCAAATACAAGCCTGGATCTTAGTCCTTCTTCCTAATAATTCCACCAAAGAACCCTTCATCTCTAAGCAAGAAAATCCCTCTTCTCCTCTCTTTAAGCTTGCGGCCTTGTATGTTCAAGGAGGAAGGAAGTTCATTCAAGAAGATTCAAAGTAGTCAAAGGTCAAGAAGTGTTTCCTTAAGTCGTTGATCATCATCAAAGGTAAGCCTATGAACCTTCTTGGTTAGGAATGACATGTAAAAGCATGAAAGTGATATCCTAAGTATATGATCCCTAGAAGGCCGAACCATGTATGATAATTATAAGCATGAAGAGATGTTTAAATGATATGAAAGATGATGAAATGATGATGTTAGATTAGCATGTTTAGTAGCCTAGGTTCTAAATCAATTTTGCATGATCATAACCTTAGTTGGCCGAATATATAAGATGATGTTTTGAATGATGCTCTAGGATTTAAATATGATAAATTATCAATAATGTTAGAAGCATGTTTTAGAAGTAATCCGTTAGGTATTTTAGGGCAATAAGGCCGAATGGTATGTAGCTAAAAGAGGTTTTATTTGATTAATGTTGAAAGGATCTAACCATGTTAAGTTAATAATATAATTGAAAGCATGTTTTAAAAATTATATTCCTAGATATTTATCTATGGTGGCCGAACCTATACATGCCTAGAATGAAATCTTTAATAATTCTATTAAGTGTTATGATGACCTAGTAATGTCCTAAAACCTAAACAAGTCGGTAAGTAAGCAAAACAACTCCTCTAGGTAATTAAACCTGCAAAGCCGAGACCAATACATGGATAAAACACAAATGTTGAATGTTATATAAGTTACTAAAAGATGATATGATGATGTTAGGGAGTCAAGGGAGCAAACAGGCAAGTAAAGAGATCAAAAGTTGAAAGTATACAAGTAAAGAACGACAAGTACTGTAAGTGTTTACAGTTGTTGAAGTAATCTCTCTATGTAAGCCACCATTATGAAACTATGATAAGTTATGGTCTGACTGCAATATGTTTATAGTGCTTTACATTATGTGATTATGATATTTTTGAAACTTAAAACCATGCTATTAAATGTTGGCCTGTGCACTGATACTCCAGTTGCAACCTGACGAGGACTCTGGGTATCTCCGTAAGTCCGTAAAAGCCGGCAGGAAAATGATGATGATGATGATGGCATGATATTTTTATATGATGATGTTAAATGTTCCATTTTGTATTGTTATTATAATCTATTGCAGGAGTAAGCGTCATAGTTGGAGAATGCTCCAGCTGTGATCCTTACTGAGATTTTCCCCAAAATCTCACCCCCCTTGACCACCCATTTCAGGAAAAGATGAAAGAAGGAATAAGTATGGTTATGTGTTTCCATTCCGCACTCTGATATTTGCATTCGTAAAGTTTAAATTTAGACTTCCGCGCGTTGAATGCATGATGAAGGTGCACCCTATATGTATATCCACATTTGGGGTGTTACATTTATGGTATCAGAGCAAAATTTCGGATTAGGATGGAACACTAACCATTTGCTGTATCTATGTACAGCAAGATGCCTCCACGACGAAGAACCCCTACGCAAGATATACAAGGACAAATTAACACGTTGCGGGACACCATCACCCAATTACAAACCAACACGGGAGATATGTTTCAGAATATAATGAATGAGATCAGAAGGAACCCAAATGCTAATGCAAACAATAACGGAGCAAGCGGCTCGGGAACAGGAGCCGGGGGTCATGGTGAAGGACCCCGACCTCCTCCAGGAAACGGTGCGGCAGGTCAAGATAACCAAGGACTACTGTTGACGTTTAGAAAGCACAAACCACCCTCCTTTCAAGGAAGTCCTGACTCAATGGCAGCTGTACAATGGCTGCAAGCAATGGACAAGATTTTTCGAGTTATCCAATGCACCGACGATCAGAAGGTGCTATTCTCGACGTACATGCTGGAAGGAGATGCTCACCACTGGTGGGCGAATGCGTCCCAACCGTTGGAAATGCAGAATGCGGTTATAACTTGGGCCGTGTTCGAGGAAATGTTCTTGGAGAAATACTTTCCGATGTCAATCCGGGATAGTAAACAAGGAGAATTTGACAAACTGGTTCAAGGAACGATGACGGTGGACCAGTATCATGCTAAGTTTAATGAGTTACTAAGATTGGCAACATACAGAGGAGCAATGCCTTTACCAGACTTTCTGATGGCGAAGTTTCAAAGGGGTCTGAATCCCAGAATTGCTGAGCTAGTAGCCGGCAACGACCCATGTGACTTTGCAACCCTAATCAATCGATGCAGAAGAGTGGAAGCTATTGGCCAACAGAAGAAACCCGTGGAAGCTAGCGGGAATGGTTATAAAGGAAAGACTGGACCATGGCGAGGAAACAACGGAGGAAAGCCCTGGCAGCCCAGGCGAGATGACAACAAGTTCAAGAGACCCGAAAACTACCGGGGAAACAACAGCCACAACAACAAACCTCCGAACTGTCCAAAATGCAAGAAGCCCCATTACGGTAACTGTCTAAGTGGAACCCCAAACTGCTACAAGTGTGGAAAAGAAGGACACTATGTCAAGAACTGTCCACTATGGGGAAACCAACAAGCAACAGAAGAAGCACCAAGGATGGGCAGAGTTTACACCCTCGATCAACACACGGCAGACCAGGCAGCTGAACTGGTCAAAGGTACGATCTATATTTGCCATGAAAATTTAGATGTACTATTTGATTCTGGTGCTACGAATTCTTTTGTCGCCGATTATGTGGCGAAAGCGTACGATTTATTTACTGATAGACTGCAAGTACCTATGCGGATCATGACCGCGACGGGAAAAGTTGCTAAGGCGTACCTACTATGTAGAGACGTCGCATTTATCTATGAAGGAAAGAAGTACAAACAGGACTTCATAGTCCTCCCACTAGAGAAGATCAATGTGATTCTAGGGATGGACTGGCTCGCCAAGCAGCGAGTGGTGATTGACTGCAGCAATCGCAGTTTGATTATCGGCAAAGAAGGAGCGGAAGAAAACTCAGCGCCTGAAACAGGAGAATGCTCCATGATGATGATGGGAACTCTTGTAGGAGAAGAAGAGATACCACTGTCCAACATTCTAGTGGTTAAGGAGTTTGAGGATGTTTTTCCCGATGATATCACCAATTTCCCTCCAGAACGAGAGGTACAATTTTCAATTGAGCTAGTACCGGGAACTGGGCCAATTTCAATTGCGCCCTACCGTATGTCACCACTTGAACTTGTGGAATTAAAGAAGCAATTGGAAGACTTAATAAAGAAAAATTTTATCAGACCCAGTGTGTCTCCATGGGGAGCGCCAATATTATTTGTGAAGAAGAAGGACGGGTCAATGAGACTATGCACGGATTACCGACAGCTCAACAAGGTTACTGTGAAGAACAAGTACCCACTGCCTCGTATTGAGGACTTAATTGATCAGCTGAGAGGTGCAAGAGTATTTTCAAAGATCGATCTCCGATCAGGATATCATCAGATCCGGATCAAGCCGGAAGACGTTCCGAAGACAGCATTCAGATCAAGATATGGGCACTACGAGTACCTGGTCATTCCTTTCGGACTGACAAATGCCCCAGCAGTGTTCATGGGGTATATGAATCAAATATTCAAACCTTATCTGGATCAATTTGTTGTCGTGTTTATCGATGACATATTGATATACTCAAAGAGCAAGGAGGAGCATGAGGAGCATCTGAGAATCGTGCTGCAAATATTACGGGAGAAACAGCTATACGCCAAACCATCCAAATGTGAATTTTGGCTGCCCGAGATTCAATTCCTTGGGCATGTGATATCAGATAAAGGAGTAGCGGTGGACCCCAGTAAAATCAAAGCAGTAGTTGACTGGGAGCGACCCAAGACGGTCACAGAGATAAGAAGCTTTCTTGGATTGGCAGGGTATTATAGAAGATTTATTGAAGGATTCTCGAAGCGGGTGTTACCACTCACCCGATTGACAAGGAAGGAAGTCCCTTTTGTGTGGACTGATGAATGCGAAGTTTGCTTTCAGGAGTTAAAGAAGATGCTGACGACAGCCCCAGTGCTGACATTACCAAACCCTGAAGAACCATTTGAAGTTTATTGTGATGCCTCAAAGATGGGTTTGGGATGTGTGCTTATGCAAAATGGCAGACCAGTCGCGTACGCATCTCGACAGTTGAAGTCACATGAAGAGAATTATCCCACTCATGATCTTGAGTTGGCAGCAATCGTATTTGCTTTGAAGATATGGCGTCATCACTTATACGGTGCTACTACGACAGTATATAGTGACCACAAAAGCCTCAAGTACTTATTTGATCAGAAGGAGCTGAACATGAGACAGCGCCGATGGATGGAATTCCTGAAAGATTATGACTTTGAACTAAAGTATCATCCCGGCAAGGCGAATGTAGTTGCTGATGCCTTGAGCAGAAAAGTCAGAGGAATTGCAAGTATGATGATAGCCGAACAACAATTGATTGAAGATTTCCGAGATTTAAATCTCGCAGTGGTAAACAGTGAATGCGGACAGGAATATTACGCAGTACAAATCCAAGATGAACTCTTAGAGAGGATCAAGGAAGCCCAACAAGCCGTAGATTGTTTGAAACGGTTAAGAAATCAACCTGGAGTTAGTTTAAATCAACAAGGTATAATTACCTTTCAAGGGAAAATTGTCGTCCCTACACGACTCTTGAGAGATGAAGTGATGGAAATAGCCCACAAGAGTCAGTACTCGATTCACCCAGGAGCCACCAAAATGTACGCAGACATGAAGAATAATTTCTGGTGGAAAGGAATGAAGAGAGATGTTGGAAGATTCGTAAGCAAATGTATGGTGTGCCAGAAAGTAAAGATAGAGCATCAACGACCAGCGGGCACCCTACAGCCCTTGCATATTCCCGAATGGAAATGGCAAAGTATTTCTATGGACTTTGTAACCAGTCTACCCAGAACTCAAGCAGGCTACGATGCCATCTGGGTAGTGGTCGACAGATTGACCAAGTCAGCACACTTTATACCGGTGAAAGGAACGTACACGACAGAGAAGAAGCGGCTCAAATTTATGTGAAGGAGATTGTAAGACTGCACGGAGTACCAGAAAGTATAATCAGTGATCGGGATCCTAAGTTTACATCCCGATTCTGGTATTCATTACAGCAGGCGTTCGGAACTCAATTACGATTGAGTACGGCGTACCATCCGCAGACAGACGGACAGACTGAAAGAACAATACAGACACTGGAAGACATGTTAAGAGCTTGCGCTTTAGAAAGAGAAGGTTGTTGGGATCAGTATCTGCCTTTGGCAGAATTTTCTTACAACAACAGTCATCATGCAAGTATAGGAATGGCCCCGTATGAAGCTCTGTATGGAAGAAGGTGTCGAACACCTGTATGCTGGGAAGAAGTGGGCGATAAAGAAATGTTTGGGCCAGATATGGTGAACGAAACAACTAAGCAGATAAAGATGATTCGTGACAGGATGCAGAAGGCTCAGGACAGACAAAAGAGTTATTATGATTTGAAGCACCGACCCCTAGACTTTGAAGTAGGGGAACATGTATTTGTTAAGCTCTCTCCTATTACAGGTATTGGAAGAGCACTCGGTGTAAGAAAGTTAAGTCCGCGTTATATCGGTCCTTATCAGATTCTGAAAAGGGTGGGGCCGGTAGCTTATCAGTTGGCATTACCTCCAAATTTGGCAAATCTTCACGATGTATTTCATGTTAGCCAATTGAAGAAATATGTAGCCGATCCCTCACATGTTGTATTACCGGATGAAGTGGAAGTACGACCTAATTTGAAGATCCCGGTGGTACCAATCAAGATTCTGGATAGAGAAGAGAAGCAGCTTCGCAGCAAGGTGATACCCATGGTAAAAGTGCAATGGCAAGGAAGGACTCCCGAAGAAGCAACTTGGGAGCGAGAAGATGAGATTAGACAGAAGTACCCCGAGTTATAGTAATTTTCGGGACGAAAATTTTATTAGTGGGGGAGGATATAACAACCCTAAATATTGTATCATGATTAATGAAGAATTATGATAATTAATAAACGAGACATTTCAGATGAAATAGTTTATGATTAAGTAAATTAGAAGTATGGGTCCAATGGACCAAAGACATAAGCATTAGGGATCCAATGAATTCATGGATCAAAGTATAACCCAACAAAGGAAGTTTTAATTCCATTTAATGTGGACAAGTCCAAGTGATACAAAGAAAGCTCTATATGATAAAGTAAAGTCCAATAAGGTAAATGAAACCCAAATCAAGTTAAAGCCCAAAGTAAGGCCATGACATAATAAACCTAAAGAAGTACTATATGACTAGGAATTAAATTAGAATTCTTTCCCTACAAGCAAGAAGCCCACGGTTTTACTAGAGAAAACAAGCTCTAAGAAGTCAATTTAAAGTGTCATAAAATCATGGAAAAATAGGCACAAATTAGGTCAGGTTAATAGGTTAAAGGTCCATAATCTTAAGGAATAAATCATGGTCCAAAATTAAAGGAAATCTTTTCCTTCCAAGCATTTAAAATCCGCGGCCTAGGTGTAGGAAATGAATTTGATTTTATTTGATTTTCAAGCCATTAAATGCAAATCGAATTTCCTTAAGTCAAGCCAGTCAAATTCCTTTAAACAAGGAAGTTAGGATTATGATGATTAGTAGTCAATCACTTTCCCTAAATCAAGCAAATTGATGACAATATGTCAATCAATCAAATAATTCTGTTTCTTAAATCAAGGAAGCAACCTTTATGACGATTAGTCACACCTCATCAATCCCTTAAATCAAGGGAGCAACTTTTAATGACGATTAGTCACACATCATCAATTCCTTAAATCAAGCAATCACTAAATTTCCTTAATCAAGGAAATTGACATCATGTTCTTGTCCCTAAATTAAGCAATCTAACCTATGACAACAAATCACCACCTTACTCTCATTTAATGTGATCGAAACCTACCAGCAATCAAGTAATGGCAAGGCTTCTAGGTTGCCTATTTGAACAAGCTTTAGTCTCTCCTTTTTCCCTCTATAGCCGCGGCACTACCAAAGGAAAGAACAAAGAGTTTAGTTCATTTTGTGAAGTCCATGAATGCTTCGAAATGGTGAGTGTGTTAGTGAGAAATACCTAATTGTTCCAAGATCAAATACAAGCCTGGATCTTAGTCCTTCTTCCTAATAATTCCACCAAAGAACCCTTCATCTCTAAGCAAGAAAATCCCTCTTCTCCTCTCTTTAAGCTTGCGGCCTTGTATGTTCAAGGAGGAAGGAAGTTCATTCAAGAAGATTCAAAGTAGTCAAAGGTCAAGAAGTGTTTCCTTAAGTCGTTGATCATCATCAAAGGTAAGCCTATGAACCTTCTTGGTTAGGAATGACATGTAAAAGCATGAAAGTGATATCCTAAGTATATGATCCCTAGAAGGCCGAACCATGTATGACATAACCTTAGTTGGCCGAATATATAAGATGATGTTTTGAATGATGCTCTAGGATTTAAATATGATAAATTATCAATAATGTTAGAAGCATGTTTTAAAGTAATCCCTTAGGTATTTTAGGGCAATAAGGCCGAATGGTATGTAGCTAAAAGAGGTTTTATTTGATTAATGTTGAAAGGATCTAACCATGTTAAGTTAATAATATAATTGAAAGCATGTTTTAAAAATTATATTCCTAGATGTTTATCTATGGTGGCCGAACCTATACATGCCTAGAATGAAATCTTTAATAATTCTATTAAGTGTTATGATGACCTAATAATGTCCTAAAACCTACACAAGTGGATAAGTAAGCAAAACAACTCCTCTAGGTAATTAAACCTGCAAAGCCGAGACCTATACATGGATAAAACACAAATGTTGAATGTTATATAAGTTACTAAAAGATGATATGATGATGTTAGGGAGTCAAGGGAGCAAACAGGCAAGTAAAGAGATCAAAAGTTGAAAGTATACAAGTAAAGAACGACAAGTACTGTAAGTGTTTACAGTTGTTGAAGTAATCTCTCTATGTATGCCACCATTATGAAACTATGATAAGTTATGGTCTGACTGCAATATGTTTATAGTGCTTTACATTATGTGATTATGATATTTTTGAAACTTAAAACCATGCTATTAAATGTTGGCCTGTGCACTGATACTCCAGTTGCAACCTGACGAGGACTCTGGGTATCTCCGTAAGTCCGTAAAAGCCGGCAGGAATATGATGATGATGATGATGGCATGATATTTTTATATGATGATGTTAAATGTTCCATTTTGTATTGTTATTATAAACTGTTGCAGGAGTAAGCGTCATAGTTGGAGAATGCTCCAGCTGTGAACCTTACTGAGATTTTCCCCAAAATCTCACCCCCCTTGACCACCCATTTCAGGAAAAGATGAAAGAAAGTAATAAGAAAGTTATGTGGGAAAGAAAGGGTAAGAGACTGGTACGTAAAGAAGAAGAAACTCCACCTACCTGGGAAGAGAAACTAAAGGATCTAACAGATAGAGGCCTATGGACTGAGGCTATGAAATTATTAATAGAAGCTTTTCCACATTATGATTTCGATGAAGCACTAAGTACACAATGGCTAGAGGAACCACAACCACATTATGACTGGGCTTATGATGCGGCATAAATTATGTTTTTATTTATGATTAGTTAATCTTTTTGGGATTACATTAA
The DNA here is from genome assembly GCF_033153095.1 of Gastrolobium bilobum. Taxonomy (NCBI): domain Eukaryota; kingdom Viridiplantae; phylum Streptophyta; class Magnoliopsida; order Fabales; family Fabaceae; genus Gastrolobium; species Gastrolobium bilobum. The sequence continues at coordinate 1,007 of NW_026896411.1, read as the reverse complement.
ATAATGTTTAGTGTTATTTATTTTGTATTGACGTTTTAACGCTTTTAATTTTATATGGAATAAGTATGGTTATGTGTTTCCATTCCGCACTCTGATATTTGCATTCGTAAAGTTTAAATTTAGACTTCCGCGCGTTGAATGCATGATGAAGGTGCACCCTATATGTATTTCCACATTTGGGGTGTTACATTTATGGTATCAGAGCAAAATTTCGGATTAGGATGGAACACTAACCATTTGCTGTATCTATGTACAGCAAGATGCCTCCACGAAGAACCCCTACGCAAGATATACAAGGACAAATTAACACGTTGCGGGACACCATCACCCAATTACAAACCAACACGGGAGATATGTTTCAGAATATAATGAATGAGATCAGAAGGAACCCAAATGCTAATGCAAACAATAACGGAGCAAGCGGCTCGGGAACAGGAGCCGGGGGTCATGGTGAAGGACCCCGACCTCCTCCAGGAAACGGTGCGGCAGGTCAAGATAACCAAGGACTACTGTTGACGTTTAGAAAGCACAAACCACCCTCCTTTCAAGGAAGTCCTGACTCAATGGCAGCTGTACAATGGCTGCAAGCAATGGACAAGATTTTTCGAGTTATCCAATGCACCGACGATCAGAAGGTGCTATTCTCGACGTACATGCTGGAAGGAGATGCTCACCACTGGTGGGCGAATGCGTCCCAACCGTTGGAAATGCAGAATGCGGTTATAACTTGGGCCGTGTTCGAGGAAATGTTCTTGGAGAAATACTTTCCGTTGTCAATCCGGGATAGTAAACAAGGAGAATTTGACAAACTGGTTCAAGGAACGATGACGGTGGACCAGTATCATGCTAAGTTTAATGAGTTACTAAGATTGGCAACATACAGAGGAGCAATGCCTTTACCAGACTTTCTGATGGCGAAGTTTCAAAGGGGTCTGAATCCCAGAATTGCTGAGCTAGTAGCCGGCAACGACCCATGTGACTTTGCAACCCTAATCAATCGATGCAGA